>NC_056735.1:501551472-501743972 GCF_019279795.1 Protopterus annectens | reverse complement strand
GTGGTGGGTGAGTTATGTCCAATTTAGATGTTTGAGGGCTAGACTGTGACAACTCTTACATGGATAGTTAGTTGCCAGTTTTGTAACTTTCTTGTAACACTGTTGCAGATTATTACACTGGGAGTCATGCAGATTTATTAATACAGGGGAGGCAGAGTGCAGTCTGGGAGGAGGTAAGCAGTGTTAATAGTTTTCTTTGCTATGTCAGAAAGGTAAGATTTTGCTCTGTATAGACAGCCTAATTTTCATGAGTTTTTTTGAATTGCCTGTTGTATATGGTTATCAAATTTCAACTGGTCATCGATGAGAACTCCAGGTAGCTTGATATGGGTTACTGTTTTGTTGTTGGTGCTGCTGGTGGAGATCTTAGTGAAAAGGGGATTTTGATGAATATTTTATTAGGGGTTAAGGGAAGCTGATAATCTTTTTTAACCAGTATTCTACTGCAGAGAAGCGAGTAGCATTTTTCAGTTTGTTGCATATGAGGGAAGCGTAGCCTGTGTATGGGCAATGGTAGCATGTTTAGTGATAGACTGAAGGAAATTAATGAAGATATTAAATAACAAAGGACTAAGTATTGATCCTTGGGACACTCCAATGGATACAGGTTGAAAGGAAGAATATCCATTTTACAGTTTAACTGATTGTTCTCTTTTTCCTACATGGTTGTGAAACCAAAGGGAAAATTGGCTGTCAAAGACCATAGGAGGGGAGGGTTTTTAGTAGAGTATGGTTTGAGACTGTGTTGAATAACACATGCAAAAATGATGTGTCAAAGTTATCTGAATTTCTACTTAAGTTGATGTTATTAATAAAGATTATGAGTGCCCTGTTTGTATGATGGTGGGATCAAAAGCCATAATCTGTTGAGTTGAAGAGTTGACTTTCAGAGATATGTTTAAAGAGTTGGAATTGGATATACGTTTCAAGTTTTATGGCTAACAGGGATAATATGGGTATTGGTCTGCAGTCAGAGATTATGTCTAAATTTTCCACTTCCATTAAGTCTGTGAATAAATGCTTTTTTTCGATGGTTGACCTATGGTTTTCTCTAATAGATATATTCATAAGAATATTGATGAGGTAGGCTAGCTACCAAGTTTAAGTACTTGTCAGGCAGGTACTCTGGTGCAATAATCATCCCTGGGATTCAATAATGCCTACACTAAATGTGCACTGTTCTGAGTGAACAGATAACACAGGCATGACTCACACCTTCTCCCTCCTAATTTTAGTTTTCTTGCAGTTTAAATATTGACAGGAATTCATAAAGATTACCACAGACTGTAGACAACATGTACACTTGGTGTAATCTTTCTGAGTGACTAGAAAGCACAAAAAATGTAGTAGGGATGTTCTTGAATACATATCATGTACACTTAGTGTAAGCTTAGTGTAAGTGTAATTGAATCTGGCCCTATGGGTATTTGTTTTATTAGGTGCTTTTTTTCTAATGTGTGTGGGAACAGAGCCAACTGTGAACATATTGGGGAAGTTCTTTATTCGGGGTGGTACCTGGGCTTTAAAGTTAGTAAAATCATTATTAATGAGACTACCGACTGGATAAAATCTGTGTTAAACTGATTAGTTAGACTTTTAAATGGTTTGATGTGAGTAGAATAGGATCGACAGATTAACTTGGATTAAGGAGGCTATGTATTGCTAAACAGAAGGCCTTTTTAATATATATATATATATATATATATATATATATATATATGTGTATGTGTTTTGGAGTACCTCAGGTAACAGATTTGTTGTGATTTGTCTACTAACCAAGCTTCCTGCGCTTTATATCTTTATCTTGAGTGTTTTGTTTTTCTATTTAACCAGAGGACAGAGTTTACTTTATCTCATTTAGTTCTGACTGGGGCATGCATGTCTGGATTTATGATGAAAATAGTGTTTTACTTAAGAAGTGCTTCATTTAATGGTAGGGTTTTAGAATATGCAAATTATAGAGTATTAGGGCATTGCAGAAGTTAACTGTTTTGGGTAACCATTTGAAATGTTCGGACCTACTAGACCTGGTCCTGAAATATGGAGATTGAATGGCCGAAAGACTGGACTTACAAATATTAAGTCCGAAATGCCATTTCTTAGAATATTCCTTTATGGTGATCTCAGACTTGGTATATATAAAAAAGGGAAATATCAGACTAAAAGCAATCCAGTACAAATAACATAGTTGGCAGATGGAATGCATCATTGTCAGCCAATCATACAGGCAGCATCTGCAGCACAACAGTATGAACTATGCAAGCACCTTCCAGTCTGGTTTTTCCCACAAACTCTACACATGTGGGAGAATTTTAACCGACAAAATGTTAGGGACTGCCTTTGCTTTGATCCATCAGTGTGTACTAGAGGCTGAGGATGGTGAGGAGGATAATGCTGACAACCGCCACAGACCAAGGAGGAGAAGAGTGTTCAGACCTAGGGCAACCTACCAGGGGCTACATGATCTGGAGACAGTAGAGCACTACAGGGTGGACAGAGACATACTTCAGCAACTCACTGAGCTGTGCCGGCCTCAACTCAGTTCCCAGAGCCAACAGAGGGGAACCTATCCCAGTGGTACCAAAGTATGTGTAGCCTTAAGAATGCTAGCTACAGGTACTTTCCAAAGACCTACTGGGGACATTATGGGGGTCTCACAGGCATCTGCATCCAGGGTATTCCAACAGTTCCTGGATACCATCCTACCACATACCGGTGAGCACATTTACTTCCCCAACACCTGTGAGGAGAGGACCAGCAATATGAGTCTCTTCCACCATGTAGCAGAATACCCAGAGGTACTGGGTGTGATAGACAGCACGCACATCCACATCAAAGCTCCATCCAGTGAACAGGGTAGGGTCTACATAAACCACAAGGGGTTCCCCTCCATTAACTGCCTTGTTGTGTGCAAAGCCCAGGGCATTATCATGAATGTGTGTGCTGGCAGCCCTAGAAGATATCACAACTCCCACATGTGGCATCTGTCACAGCTGTACCAGGCATTTGCCAGTGGGGACATCCCATATGGCCATCTGGTGGGGGATGCTAGCTATATGACACCCATCAGAAATGCACACACACCCACTCAAGAACGCCATAATGAGGCACATGCACAAACCAGAATCATTATAGAGCATGTGTTTGGGATGCTCAAGTCACGGTTCCACTGCCTTGACATATCTGGTGGAGTCGCAGTACTCTCCAGCCACATGTGCACACATGTTCATAGTATGTGCCATGCTACACAATATCATCCTGTGGAAACAGTTGCAGCAGGAACAGCACAGGGAAAGGCCACACAGCCCCCCACCATTGCCAAGTTCCCCACAAGCACAGAGGGACTCAAAGGAGGAGGCCACTGAGCGTGCTCCTGTATCAGATGGAGGCATGACCAGTATTCCCAGGCCTTGGCAAAGAGACAATGCATAGCACACACACTGACATTGTAGGGACACAGGGACTGACACCTCTCTCTGGCTCACACACACAGTAAAATGGATGACACATACATCACATTACCTGTAACTTACCATGTCTAGGCAGTGTACTGTGTGCATCCAACATAGGCAGCCCTCAAGCACCATCCTCACAACTGCTGCAGGCACAAGGTAAGTCAGTCTTCTTAACAATAAATGAATGGATTAGTATGTTTTGGTAGCACATCTATTTGTAATGCTGCATGCATGCAAGGGAATGCGGTGGCCTACTGGGATAGCAGCAGACAACTGACAGCTATGTGGGATACCAAGAAATATCTGCAAAATACTGGCTTCCCCGCATTATGCAGTATTATTTAAGATGACAAATCCCACTGCAGTATATGTGGAGGGCCAACTAAGGGGGGGTCATAGGTCACATGCATGGATGTCACTGTGGAGATCCCATACTCACCCCTCAGACTTACACAGCAAGTCAGCTGTAGAAAACCATAAAGAAATGTCTGGCAAAACCTCACAAATGGTGACAATGATGGAATACCCCCCCTACAGACTTACACAGTGATATCGCAGCAGGCCTTGCATGTGTAATAAGGCTCTGAAGGGTAAGACGTCAGAAACTCAATTGCATGCCATTACAATCTAACCTATGGTTTCTAGTGATATGCCTCTATTCTCCAAGACAGGGCACACATACTATGCTAAATGGAACCAAAATGCAAAGCCAATATCAGCACAGTCTGTGCAAATGTGGGCCATTGACAGGTGTGCCCCCCACACCTATATTCCCATAGAAATGCAGTAACATGTAAGTTTGTAGGGTAATAGCAGCAGAGCACATATTGCCAGGGCTGTCCCAATCAACATGATAACTTGTTGCATGTCCACAATATGCAGGGGTTAATGAGTTATGCATATGTGTGGAGAATACTGTCAGGATGTGGCCAGCAACTTCTCATGGCTGGTGTGTCCTAGTGGCCTAGGTACAGTACTGTGGTAGACAGGGTCATGTTCCATGAAATGCAGTGCCAGCTATATTGCATGTCAGCTACACCTACGGTGGGAGTTGTACACACTGTCCAGATGTCAATATCCATTACTGATGGGAAGCTAGACAGGTCATGTACAGGGGGCTACACATATGAGCAGTGCACAGGATGGAGGAACCTGCACGGTGCCTACTATACCTCCCAACTGTGCAGACCTTTTGCAGAATGTACAGAGGTTTACATCATATTTGTGGTGTCTTTATTCCAAAATAGTGGTTGTCTGGCAAATCACTGGCAAACCACGAAAGTCTAAAAATAATGATGGATTGTACTGTCTCAGACTTCATACCCTATAGAAAAATGCATGCTAATGCAAAATCTGTTATTGTATAGTATCACCCTTCCAGGTTTGTAAGGCCAGTAGTTACAATGGTCCTTATATTTAAGCCTTTGCCGCCCAATTACTCATGGCTTTGTCCAGATGTCTGTCTCACATATGTAGAGAGGCATGGTGCCTTATAGCACAGCACTGTGTTCTGTCACTTACCATTGTCACCCCACGGAGGTCCACTGGCTGGCAGCCTGGGAACATATGAGTGACAGAACGCACTGCATTGCTACAGATGGCCTGCATAAGTCTCACATGGCCTTCAGGCATCTAGCAAAGGCCCATGCCTCACCCATAGTGCCTTTGTAGGGAATGTCATGGGGTGCATACTACCATCATAATACAGTCAACAAAATGCAAATGTAAGGCCATGCCGCTAAATGCTAGTAGCATATCTCTCAACTTTGTGGAGGAAAAAATCTGGACAAAGCCATACATAATGGTGGGATAAAGGCCCAACTATAGGGACACATTTAAAATATTGCTCTCATAATGTTAGAAAGTTGATAGAATAACAGAGGGGGTATGCAGTAGCATGGATGTCATGAAAGGTGTGAAGTCTGAAACTCTAATGTTCTGTCATTATTATCTGACTGCAACTCTGAGTGATTTGCAACAAATGTGCTAGAAAACCACAATGTTAAGGGAAACCAACCAGATTATATGAGCCATGAATCTGGGTAATCTGTGAGACAGTACAGTTGACAGGTATGGCCACACCAGGATATGACCTTTCAGGTAAGAAGAATACTGCACAGTCAGGAGATCCCCAGCCAGTATATCACCAAGGTGATGGACCTTTTATACAACTTCATCAGTAAATTGTCTGCAGCCATACCTCCTAACTGGCCAGATAATGCAAGAATGTGTAGCCTTGGCCTCATAATATAGGTCTGTGCATCATCCATCTTGTATTTCTCTGGTAAATAACTATGATGATATGATTATATCTGTCAGTAGGTAATGACACAATACAGTACAGTGTCAAATGTTACATATGTCAGAAAATGTCTGCTAAAACAAACGCTATAAATAAAGCAACTCATATATTGATAAGAGCAATAGTTACAGTACCCCTCGATGTTTGGCCCATTGTTTCCCCATATTGGCAGCCTATCTCCAGATATCTTGCACAAACAGGTTGCAAGGTATGGCTGTAGCACACAACACCCCAGACTGGATTACAGCTATCCCTGGAATGGATTCCCACACTTACTATAGAGGGTCATACTGAGCATGCCCCTACACTTAGAGAAGTGAAGCCCATGTCTGAAACCACATCGGACTATATATCTCCGTATTGTGCAAATGTCTTTGCATACATACAGCTATGTACACCTAACTGCCTCCACACACACATATCAGACAGGATTACCCACAGCCAGCTGTAGGTGGCTCACATGTGGTATATCTGTATCTGTTCCATTTGATATACCCACACATATATATGAGCAACATATTACAATATGTCAAGCATACACAGACATAGACATGGGGAAGAGAAGAACAGACAGTGATAGAGTGAGACACACAAGGAGACACAGAGTGAGAGAGAGAGAGTCATACACAGGAATACCTGGAATGGCATAGAGTGGCATAGAATGGCAACCTACTACATTTCTATATTTATAGAAAAAGTTCTGAGACCACTTGTAGATAAAGTAACCACTATATTGAAAGACACACAACAATTATTAAATGATTTTGAAAGAATAGAACTAATGCAAATACACACTCATGATTTAATATTAGTTACATTAGATGTGTGTAACCTGTTCACTTGTATTCCAAATGAGTTCGGCCTTCAAGCCATTAGGGAAGTAATGATGAAAGAAAGTAATTTTTCTACTGATAGACAGATTCTAATTGCACAACTTCTAGACATGGTACTTCATAACAACATATTTTTGTTTAACTATCAATATTATCTACAGACATGGGGAGTCGCCATGGGTACACCATGTGCGAACTCCTATGCGAATCTAGTCTTATACCATTGGGAACAAGAACATCTGTTCCATAGTAAATGGATGACAAAGATAGTAATTTACAGGCGATTCGTAGATGATGTTTTATTTCTATGGAGTGGGACAATTGAAGAATTACACGAATTTGTAGATTACCTACAAGACACTACTAATTTTCTTAGATTTACATAAGAATTCTCAAGAGAAAGAGTGAATTTTCTAGATTTAACTATATCTCTAGATGCAGAGAAACAAATAAATTCGAGATTATTTAGGAAAAAGTGTTGGAAGAACACCATGCTAGAGTATAGTAGTATGCATCCCAGGTATGTTTTTTCAGGGATAGTAAGAGGACAATATTCTAGAATCTTGAGAATATGTAAAGACTTACATGTCTTGTATGAAGAAGCCATTATATTAGAGAAAATATTTTTAGAGAGAGGATATAATTGGAATCTTGTCAAAAGTATAAGACAAGAACTCATTCCCTCTATAGAGCATGAAGTACCATTTCCTCATGAATTAATAGTAAATGAAGTAGTTAGAATTAATTCACAGAAGAAAAACAAACCAGTATCTGATGATCATAGAGTTCCAGAAGGAAGAATCAGATACATTATGAAATATACAAATGATAATGCTGAAATTAGAAAAATTATAAATAGACACTGGAATATACTGACTACAACAGATGAGGTTTATAGATTAGTGGGAAACAGACCTACATTTGTCTTCCAAACTTGTGATAATTTGAAAGACATATTTTCCAGAAATCTATATTATGATTATAACAACAGGGCAAATAATAAAGGGAAAAGAGGAACGTTTCCATGCTTAGGATGTAAAATGTGTCAATATATTACTACTGTTCAAAATTTTACACACCCTAATGGTTATTTTGAATTTGTTCCAAGAACATATACAGATTGTAATACCATGAATCTAATTTATATGGCCAATTGTACGCAGTGTCCAGCATTTTATATAGGACTCACGAAAAGGAAACTAAAAGAACGGGTGTATAACCATGTGTATGATATACGGAAACAAAATGAATTAAATGCACTGGCCAAGCACATTAAAGAGTGTCCAAATCATGAATTTAAATTTAGGGTCTTACAAACATTAAAAGATAATATAAGAATGGGTGATAGGAATAATTATCTACACAAACTAGAATTAGAGTGGATTCTCAGAACAGGAGCACACAGGAAACCAGGCATTAACAATTACCTATCTTTAAAACCAATTTTGAAATAAAAATAAAAATAATGGTTAAAAGTTAGTAGTAAAACACACTCTATTTTAAGAATACAGATATTATTGATTAGTTTTGGATCAGGAAAACAATATGAATCATTAAGTAAGTAATATTAATTATACAAGTATTAATTTTCCATTTATTTATTAATTTTGCATATATTTATTATTTATAATGTACCTTAATTAGTATAGTTTTTATTTTATTTGATAGATATATATGTAATTTTAATGTTATATGCACATGAAGTTATCTGATTTATGTTCATTTATATTACACACATAATATTCTACATTTAATATTTCATATATTTATTAAATAGACTTAATTACAACCTATCATAGAACTTTTTTACAGTGATTAATAAGATGATATTTCCATCTTCATCATCTAATAATCTATTGATTAATGTAATAATGAAACATTTAATATATGTAGAATATGAAATATGTTTTTTGATGCCATTTCATATCTTACAATACAAGTTATTTTATATCCTGTATTCAAGTTAACCAAGTGAATTGTATTAGACATCAATCTTAATATTCATAACTGCGATGTATATTACACTGCATATATAGACACAATAAGTTATTCCATGAACTGCTCTATGAGGATATCTATTGTGTAGAGAAGCTTTGAACAAATATTAATGTATTTCATTACCATCTCTCTGCATAGTTATATGTAGTTTTATATTTATGCTTAGATAGAGAAGGGAGAAATAGAGAATGAATTTTAAGCGTTTTTATGCTGAACACGCATAGCCTAAGTTAGAAGTCATAGGGAGTGTTTAAACTATGAGTATATATTTTTTATAGTTCGTACAGAGATTTTTTATAGTTCATACAGATATGCTTTATTTGTGTTATATATACATTCCACTCAAACTCTCTTAGAGTTTAGTACAAGTATTAAAACAAATTTGATGCTTGAAGCACCAGAATATGAATAATGAATAAATGAATGAGAAACGACGTGCAATATGTATTAGGCTTTTGAATTGAGTTGTAGTAATTAAATGCATATGAAGATGCATTTTAAGCATTTTTAAAAACTGCTTTATGAGGATATCTGTTCATTGTGCAGAGAAGCCTTGAATAAGTATCAGTGTACACTTTTAGCGTTTCTCTGCCTGGTTACAAGCAGTTTTATATTTATGCGTAAATAAAGAAGTGAGAAATAGCGACTAAATTTTAAGCATCTCAAATTTTAAGCATTTCATGTTGAAGACGCATAGTATGTGTCAGAAGTTATAGACAGGGCCTAAATTATGTGTACATATTCTTATATTTTCTAGAGACATGTTTATTTTATTGTTATACATATATTTTACGTAAACTCTCCTTGAGTCTAACACAGGTATTAATACAAGTTCAGATGTTTGAAGCTCTTGAAAGTAAACAATGAATAAATGAACGAAAAACAATCCATAATATGTATTAAACTCTTAAAATGAGAGTTAGGGACTAAATGTATATGAGTATACATATTAGCTATAATGTTAATGATGAAATATTTTAACTTTCAATGGATTTTAAAGTATGTGATATTTTATCTACAAGGGAGAACTGTGCTGTACCTTTAAAGACCTGATTGATTAAATATGTAATGGGGTTTTAATTGGGAATAATTAGGAATTGTATTTATTGTATAAAAGGGCATTAGAGATAGATGTTAGTAGATCTGAAGAAGCGTGCGTTTAAGCACGTGAAAGCGCTTATCTTCTGCAGTTTTTATGGAATAAAAGAATTTTGCTGACAACATTGGACTTCTCGTGGTGTATCCTGATCACTGTTCCAGTTTACTGAATATTTCTGTGTCTTGCAGCAGGATACTTTGGGAGAACAAGCGGTAATTTTGGAATTTGTTGCTTGATTTCTTTGTCAAGAATTTGTGCCGCTGTCTCCACGCTATGGAGAATGTCGAAATAGAACTTGACTACAACCCAGAAGCAAGTATGAATTTACCAACTATTGATGCATTTTTACCACCTAAGAACAATCCACTATTAACACTTGATTTTGCTGACACTAGCAATTTAAGAATGCCGAGAAATGAACCTGGTGTGAATATGACGGAATTCTTTGACTTAACTAAAGAACTTGAAAATAATTTATATAAACTGCAAAGGTTATCCTGGCAAAGAAAACATTTACAGGCATGCATTCATTTTAAGATTATACCCAGAGGAATGAGAGTTCTTTGTATGCCTACTTATGGCCAATTGTATCCTAATCTATTAAGAAAATGGCAAAACTTGAATCTTGAACTTGGTTATAAATATATTGACTTATTACTTGAGCATTTTGAACCGCTTGAATCAGATCTTCGAAAGAAGACTGATTTACTATATCAGACTCTAACAGAGCGGTTCAAAGTAGATACCTGTATACAGAAACTAAATGATATTTCTACTCAAATACGCCTATATGGTGAGAAGCTTAAAAATATAAAACAACGCAAGTTAACTCGTGATGTTCAAGATTTTAAAACAGGGAATATATTTGTGTGGCCGAGAACTGTTGGAAATATCATCCGTAACACTCCGACTGATACTGCCATAGTAGGTGACACGGAACCGGAAGTGAATGAGGCTACAAATTCGAATTTGGCGCCACAGTCAATAACTATCAACGCGACTAGCACTCAGAACAATTTCAATATGGAACATCTGACTGCGAGTATTGATGGTCAAACACCACCACCCAACCAACTGGCCCTCCACCAATATGATGACTCCCTGAGAACAGGAACTGTTAGACGAACTAATTCTACCGTTATCACACCGATAGATGTTCCTTTTCCCATCCGGACCAACAATGTGAACAGAGGGAGATCTTTGAGCAGAGGACCAAGGAAACGGAAGGTTTCCAGAGACAGGTACGAACAACCAAAATTGAAAAGAAACTGGAATTGACTTTGGTTTATAATCTTTCTAAATATGATTTATCGACTTCTGATATTTCTCTTCTGAATAAAGGGCTTAATTATGTACCTTCACAAACAAGCAAACTATCTGAGACTGTAGCGGATTTAAGGCTATTTGCAAGAAAAATAGCTATCAAACTGTTTTTCAAAGATGCTAGCAATGAATATGTTACAAATAGCGCATATAGATTCAAACGCAACAGTACTTTTTGCCCTTCTCTACCATCGGTAGTAGAAAGCTTTATTAAAACTTGTGAAAAGGAGATCTATGCATTTTATGCTAGTAAACGGGTCAAAAATAGATTTTTCAACTTAAGCAAAGCTGAGTACATGTCTCTAATGAAGCTACGTAATAACATTGACATAGCCATACTACCCGCGGATAAAGGGGGCGGGGTAGTTTTATTAGATAGGATGAGGTATATTGAAATGGTAGAAAATATGCTTAAGAGTGATAATACATATAGGGCTATTACTATGAATGAAGTGATGAAAACAATAAATGAAGTTAAAGATAATGTATACGATCTTTTGATGTGCCGACAAATCAGCAAAGAGATGTATGATTATTTTCATGTCGAAGAACCACTAGTTCCAATTTTGAAATGTCTCCCCAAAATACATAAAGAAACGGTACCCATACCCATGAGACCGATAGTAGCAGGGAGACAGTGGGTAACCTACTACATTTCTATATTTATAGAAAAAGTTCTGAGACCACTTGTAGATAAAGTAACCACTATATTGAAAGACACACAACAATTATTAAATGATTTTGAAAGAATAGAACTAATGCAAATACACACTCATGATTTAATATTAGTTACATTAGATGTGTGTAACCTGTTCACTTGTATTCCAAATGAGTTCGGCCTTCAAGCCATTAGGGAAGTAATGATGAAAGAAAGTAATTTTTCCACTGATAGACAGATTCTAATTGCACAACTTCTAGACATGGTACTTCATAACAACATATTTTTGTTTAACTATCAATATTATCTACAGACATGGGGAGTCGCCATGGGTACACCATGTCGAACTCCTATGCGAATCTAGTCTTATACCATTGGGAACAAGAACATCTGTTCCATAGTAAATGGATGACAAAGATAGTAATTTACAGGCGATTCGTAGATGATGTTTTATTTCTATGGAGTGGGACAATTGAAGAATTACACGAATTTGTAGATTACCTACAAGACACTACTAATTTTCTTAGATTTACATACGAATTCTCAAGAGAAAGAGTGAATTTTCTAGATTTAACTATATCTCTAGATGCAGAGAAACAAATAAATTCGAGATTATTTAGGAAAAAGTGTTGGAAGAACACCATGCTAGAGTATAGTAGTATGCATCCCAGGTATGTTTTTTCAGGGATAGTAAGAGGACAATATTCTAGAATCTTGAGAATATGTAAAGACTTACATGTCTTGTATGAAGAAGCCATTATATTAGAGAAAATATTTTTAGAGAGAGGATATAATTGGAATCTTGTCAAAAGTATAAGACAAGAACTCATTCCCTCTATAGAGCATGAAGTACCATTTCCTCATGAATTAATAGTAAATGAAGTAGTTAGAATTAATTCACAGAAGAAAAACAAACCAGTATCTGATGATCATAGAGTTCCAGAAGGAAGAATCAGATACATTATGAAATATACAAATGATAATGCTGAAATTAGAAAAATTATAAATAGACACTGGAATATACTGACTACAACAGATGAGGTTTATAGATTAGTGGGAAACAGACCTACATTTGTCTTCCAAACTTGTGATAATTTGAAAGACATATTTTCCAGAAATCTATATTATGATTATAACAACAGGGCAAATAATAAAGGGAAAAGAGGAACGTTTCCATGCTTAGGATGTAAAATGTGTCAATATATTACTACTGTTCAAAATTTTACACACCCTAATGGTTATTTTGAATTTGTTCCAAGAACATATACAGATTGTAATACCATGAATCTAATTTATATGGCCAATTGTACGCAGTGTCCAGCATTTTATATAGGACTCACGAAAAGGAAACTAAAAGAACGGGTGTATAACCATGTGTATGATATACGGAAACAAAATGAATTAAATGCACTGGCCAAGCACATTAAAGAGTGTCCAAATCATGAATTTAAATTTAGGGTCTTACAAACATTAAAAGATAATATAAGAATGGGTGATAGGAATAATTATCTACACAAACTAGAATTAGAGTGGATTCTCAGAACAGGAGCACACAGGAAACCAGGCATTAACAATTACCTATCTTTAAAACCAATTTTGAAATAAAAATAAAAATAATGGTTAAAAGTTAGTAGTAAAACACACTCTATTTTAAGAATACAGATATTATTGATTAGTTTTGGATCAGGAAAACAATATGAATCATTAAGTAAGTAATATTAATTATACAAGTATTAATTTTCTATTTATTTATCAATTTTGCATATACTTATTATTTACAATGTACCTGAATTAGTATAGTTTTTTATTTTATTTGATAGAGATATATATGTAATTTTAATGTTATATGCACATGAAGTTATCTGATTTATGTTCATTTATATTACACACATAATATTCTACATTTAATATTTCATATATTTATTAAATAGACTTAATTACAACCTATCATAGAACTTTTTTACAGTGATTAATAGGATGATATTTCTATCTTCATCATCTAATAATCTATTGATTAATGTAATAATGAAACATTTAATATATGTAGAATATGAAATATGTTTTTTGATGCCATTTCATATCTTACAATACAAGTTATTTTATATCCTGTATTCAAGTTAACCAAGTGAATTGTATTAGACATCAATCTTAATATTCATAACTGCGATGTATATTACACTGCATATATAGACACAATAAGTTATTCCATGAACTGCTCTATGAGGATATCTATTGTGTAGAGAAGCTTTGAACAAATATTAATGTATTTCATTACCATCTCTCTGCATAGTTATATGTAGTTTTATATTTATGCTTAGATAGAGAAGGGAGAAATAGAGAATGAATTTTAAGCGTTTTTATGCTGAACACGCATAGCCTAAGTTAGAAGTCATAGGGAGTGTTTAAACTATGAGTATATATTTTTATAGTTCGTACAGAGATTTTTTATAGTTCGTACAGATATGCTTTATTTTGTGTTATATATACATTCCACTCAAACTCTCTTAGAGTTTAGTACAAGTATTAAAACAAATTTGATGCTTGAAGCACCAGAATATGAATAATGAATAAATGAATGAGAAACGACGTGCAATATGTATTAGGCTTTTGAATTGAGTTGTAGTAATTAAATGCATATGAAGATGCATTTTAAGCATTTTTAAAAACTGCTTTATGAGGATATCTGTTCATTGTGCAGAGAAGCCTTGAATAAGTATCAGTGTACACTTTTAGCGTTTCTCTGCCTGGTTACAAGCAGTTTTATATTTATGCGTAAATAAAGAAGTGAGAAATAGCGACTAAATTTTAAGCATCTCAAATTTTAAGCATTTCATGTTGAAGACGCATAGTATGTGTCAGAAGTTATAGACAGGGTCTAAATTATGTGTACATATTCTTATATTTTCTAGAGACATGTTTATTTTATTGTTATACATATATTTTACGTAAACTCTCCTTGAGTCTAACACAGGTATTAATACAAGTTCAGATGTTTGAAGCTCTTGAAAGTAAACAATGAATAAATGAACGAAAAACAATCCATAATATGTATTAAACTCTTAAAATGAGAGTTAGGGACTAAATGTATATGAGTATACATATTAGCTATAATGTTAATGATGAAATATTTTAACTTTCAATGGATTTTAAAGTATGTGATATTTTATCTACAAGGGAGAACTGTGCTGTACCTTTAAAGACCTGATTGATTAAATATGTAATGGGGTTTTAATTGGGAATAATTAGGAATTGTATTTATTGTATAAAAGGGCATTAGAGATAGATGTTAGTAGATCTGAAGAAGCGTGCGTTTAAGCACGTGAAAGCGCTTATCTTCTGCAGTTTTTATGGAATAAAAGAATTTTGCTGACAACATTGGACTTCTCGTGGTGTATCCTGATCACTGTTCCAGTTTGCTGAAAGGTGTGAAGTCTGAAACTCTAATGTTCTGTCATTATTATCTGACTGCAACTCTGAGTGATTTGCAACAAATGTGCTAGAAAACCACAATGTTAAGGGAAACCAACCAGATTATATGAGCCATGAATCTGGGTAATCTGTGAGACAGTACAGTTGACAGGTATGGCCACACCAGGATATGACCTTTCAGGTAAGAAGAATACTGCACAGTCAGGAGATCCCCAGCCAGTATATCACCAAGGTGATGGACCTTTTATACAACTTCATCAGTAAATTGTCTGCAGCCATACCTCCTAACTGGCCAGATAATGCAAGAATGTGTAGCCTTGGCCTCATAATATAGGTCTGTGCATCATCCATCTTGTATTTCTCTGGTAAATAACTATGATGATATGATTATATCTGTCAGTAGGTAATGACACAATACAGTACAGTGTCAAATGTTACATATGTCAGAAAATGTCTGCTAAAACAAACGCTATAAATAAAGCAACTCATATATTGATAAGAGCAATAGTTACAGTACCCCTCTATGTTTGGCCCATTGTTTCCCCATATTGGCAGCCTATCTCCAGATATCTTGCACAAACAGGTTGCAAGGTATGGCTGTAGCACACAACACCCCAGACTGGATTACAGCTATCCCTGGAATGGATTCCCACACTTACTATAGAGGGTCATACTGAGCATGCCCCTACACTTAGAGAAGTGAAGCCCATGTCTGAAACCACATCGGACTATATATCTCCGTATTGTGCAAATGTCTTTGCATACATACAGCTATGTACACCTAACTGCCTCCACACACACATATCAGACAGGATTACCCACAGCCAGCTGTAGGTGGCTCACATGTGGTATATCTGTATCTGTTCCATTTGATATACCCACACATATATATGAGCAACATATTACAATATGTCAAGCATACACAGACATAGACATGGGGAAGAGAAGAACAGACAGTGATAGAGTGAGACACACAAGGAGACACAGAGTGAGAGAGAGAGAGTCATACACAGGAATACCTGGAATGGCATAGAGTGATGTCCTGCTAAGACAGTTGCATACCAGTTGTAACCACTGGCATGTGCCAGCATGAAGATGAAATTCATTGTCTGATACTACTGAGGTGGGGTTGGAATATCACATCACCTACCTTTGTGTGTGTGTGTGTGTGTGTGTGTGTGTGTGTGTGTGTGTCTGTAGGTTTAAGTATTATGATGCCTTACCCACCCAATGCACTACCCATTTTCCTACTTTACAAGATCTGCTAATGTCATTCACCTTAGAAGTACCTTTGGACTAGCTTCAGTCCTGTAAGCTCTATAGCATGTGTGGTAACTGTGTAACACTATCATACAAATAATTAGATAGATAGAGGCTCTAATCACAGTCCCTGCATATGTAACAGTGTGTGGGATATGGGGATGTGTAGAAATAAGTGTTTTAGTCCATTCCCAACCAGTACACCTTCCGTTGCCCTATTTCACAAGATCTGCTGATGTCATTTACTGTAGAATTACTCTTGGACTGGCCTTTGCCCTATAAACTCTGTGGTGTGTTTGATAACTGCATAACACTATAATACAAATAACTATTTAGGTAGGGGTTCTAATCTCAGTCCTAGCAAATGTAAAAGTGTGTGTATTTATAGGTTAAAGATTTTGAGCCCATTCACACCCAGTACACTTTCTATTGCCCTACTTTAGCAGTCCTGCTGATGTCAGTCAAGTTAGAAGTACTTTTGGGCAGCCCACAGCCCTACAAGCTCTGTGGTGCATGTGGTAATTTTGTTATACTATAGTACAATTAACTAGTAAAGTAGGGGTTCTAATCTCAGTCCTGGCAAATGTAAAAGTGTGTGTGTGTGTGTGTGTGTGTGTGTGTGTGTGTGTGTGTGTGTGTGTGTGTGTGTGTGTGTGTGTGTGTGTCTGTAGGTTAAAAGTTTTGAGCTTGTTCACACACAGTACACTTCCCATTGCCCTACTTTAGCAGTCCTGCTGATGTCAGTCACTTTAGAAGTACCTTTGGACAGCTCACAGCCCTACAAGCTCTGTGGCACATGGGATAAATGCTTAGCACTATAGTAGAAATAACTAGTTTGGTAGGAGTTCTAATCTCAGTCCTGGCAAATGCAAACGTGTGTGTGTGTTTGTGTGTGTGTCTGGAGGTTAATGATTTTGAGCCCATTCACACCCAGTATACTTCCCATTGCCCTATGTTAGCAGTCCCACTGATGTGAGTCACCTTAGAAGTACCTTTGGCCTACCCAGAGCCCTACAAGCTCTGTGGTGTGTGCGATAATTGCGTAACACTACAGTACAAATAACTAGTTAGGTAGGGGGTCTAATTTCAGTCCTGGCAAATGTAAAGGTGTGTGTGTGTGTCTGTAGGTTAAAGATTTTGAGCACATTCACACCCAGTACAATTCGCGTTGCCCTACTTTAGCAGTCCTGCTGATGTCAGTCACCTTAGAAGTACCTTTGGGCAGCCCACAGCAACTACAGGCTCTGTGGTGAGTGCATTAATTGCATAACAGTATAGTACAAATAACTAGTTAGGTAGGGGTTCTAATCTCAGTCCTGGCAAATGTAAAAGTGTGCGTGTTTGTGGCATACTCTGGCCTCCTCTTACTTCCTTCTCTCCCTTCTGTACGGCGCCCCGCTACTAAATAACCTATCATCTTCCATCACTTCCAAACCTGAAAGCTGTTATAACAACATTTCTAAATTTGCCACCAAAGCCAAACATTCCACTTATCACTGTGTTACCCTCCAATCCCCCAACTAGTTAGAATTCACAAATTACCTGGACTTCCTCCAGCTCACTACAGCACATAGACTCATATTTAATTCAACCAAATGTCCCACTCTAACTAACATCCTTCCGCCATACACCCCAACTAGAACTCTCAGATCTGAACACCAAAACTTGATTATTGTCCGCAAACCTAAATGTCCTGCTGGACAACTTCTCCTCTCCTTCTCCTTAGGTAAGAAATGGAACTCGCTCCCTTCCACACTAAGGACAATGCTAAATGCAAACAATTTCAAAACTCAGCTTTACACCTACCTCCCCTCCAAATGGAAATGTAACTGCATTCTCCCTACCTAAAGCTCTTTAACAAAAGTCCCTGGAAGGGTATCCTCCTGAGTTCCTAAATACCTTATAGCTTCTATAACCTTCTATAACTAATTCCCATATGATCTCTCACACTTTGTAAATATTGTAAATCGCTTTTTACTTTTGACTTTAACTGTGTGAATTTGTTAAAATGTATCTACAAGATATTTTTCCACTATGGGCAATATTGCGCACACTTTGTATTATTTGATATGTATTTGTACTTGTACTTTTATTTTTATTGGACTGCTATCTTTACTGTAATCTGATTCATGGAGCTTTTCTCCCCAGGTCTCCACTGAAAATGGGCTCTCTGGGCCCAGTGGACTTCCCCAGTAATCAAACTGGAAATAAATAAATAAATAAATTATGTCTATGTGTGTCTGTAGGTTAAAGGATTTGAGCCCATTTACACCAAGAATACTTCCCATTGCCCTACTTTAACAATCCTGCTGGTCAGTCACCTTAGAAGTACCTTTGAACAGCCCACAGTCTTACAAGCTCTGTGTCACATGCAATAGTTGTGTAATACTATAGTACCAATAACCAGTAACTAGTTAGGCAAGAGTTCTAATCTCAGTCCTGGCAAATGTAAGTGGGAGTGTATTTGTGTGTATAAGTGTGTATATATGTAGGTTAAAGCATTTGTGGCCTCTCTCACCTAGTACATCAGCCATTGCCATACTTTATAAGGGCTGGTGATGTTCCACACCTTAGAAGTACCTTGCGACAACCTTTACCCTATAAATTCTGTGGTATGTATGATAAATGCATAACATTGTATTAGCAATAACTAAATATGTAGGGGTTCTAATCTTAATCCTGGCAACAGTGTGTGTGTGTGTGCATGTGTGTGTGTGTGTGTGTGTGTGTGTGTGTGTGTGTGTGTGTGTGTGTGTGTGTGTGAGAACCATATTCATTAGGAGGTGGGGTTTGCAATTTTCTGCTGTTGTCCACCCAATACACATTCCTATGTCCACTTTACAAGGCCCACTGCTGTCATCCACTATAGAGGAAGCTGTAGACATTCTGCAGCCCTGTAAGCTCTGTGTCACATGCAATAACTATATAACAGTATGGAATAAATAAGATAGGCAGGCTTTTTACTCCTTGGATACCATTCAGCTAGGCAACAACCCTATATCACTAGGTGGCTGGCAAACTGGCTCACAGCTAGAACCCATGGTGTGAAAGCAGCTGACTCATTGTCAGACTGCTGACCAGTCATGAGTGAAGTCCCACAGGGATTGATCCTGGGTCTCCTCATGTTCGGTATCTATGCCTCTGAAGTCCAACCCAACATGTAGTGACTCTGGATGACAATGTTTGCAGAAGACTGCAAGGAGGGTGCTATTACCACCTCCCCACGTGATGTTGACATCTTGCAGAAAGGCCTCACTGAGACCTACGACGTGTGTCAGAACCCTGGACTTTAGCTCAATGCCAGAAAATGTGCGACATCCCCTTTGGGAACAACATGTTTCCCATGAATCACCACATCTGTGGTAGTCCACTGAGCACTGAAATCATTATAAGAGAACTGGGAACAAAGGTTGACAGCAGTTCTCTGTTGACCACCACAGTGCCACTGTGTTCAGAAAGTCCTTCTATGTAGCACATCTCATTACTGAGGGTGTTGCATCCAGGAAGTAAGAGGTCATTGTCTCCCTCTACTCTCCCCTTATTAGGCCAATCAATGAGTACAATGGCCCATTTGGCATGTACCTCACTGGACATCTGCAACAACTGGAGAGGCTGCAAAAGTACCTGACAAAGAGGATTCGAGGCCTTTTCCTATATGGACAGACTCCATTAACACCGACTATTCTCTCATTCATATTGGATACTTGGAGGCGATCTCTGCTTGACTTATAGATCCAAGTCTGAGCCAGCTCTGTCTGGAATGGTACATCTAAAGAACCCAATCAGTCTGCACCACATGCCCCAGAGACTTCAACCCCATTTCTACAATCAACAGAACATGCTGGAGGGACAGGTTCATAACCCAGAGACTGCCCACACTATGGAATAGACTTTGCGTACATGTCAAGCAGAGCACCTCACTGGCCCTCTTCAAGAGAAATCTGTATGACTGGATACAGAATAGAAATCCCACCCCAGGGATCACTCCAGTGGCTATACTTGTTAGACACAATGCCAGGGTAAGCCTATGGGCTAGGTTTGTAAAGGCTCCATGGCTATTCAGATAGTACACACCTATGAACCTCTGAACCTATGGAGCTCAGTACTGGCAAACATGTCTGTGTGTGCATTAGTGTGTAGAAAAGTGTTTGTGAGTGAAAGTAGTTTGAGGCCCTTCCCACCCAGTACACCTACCATTGCCATACTTTACAAGGACTGGTAATGCTATTCACTATATAAGTACCTTGGGACACTTTTCACCCTATAAGCTCTGTGGTGTGTGCAGTAACTGCATAACACTATAGTACCAATGACTAGATAGGTAGGGGTTCTAAGCTGAATCCTGGCGTATGTGTGTGTAAGTGTTTGTAAGTGTGTATATTTGTAGGATACAGCATTTTGAGGCATCTATCTCCCAGTACATGGCCCATTGCCATACTTTACAAGGGCTAGTGATGATATTCACCTTAAGAAAACAGTGGGACACTTTTCAGACTATAAGCTCCATGGCATGTGCAATAAATGCATAACACTGTATTAGCAATAACTAGATAGGTAGGGGTTCTAATCTCAGTTCTGGCAAATGTGTGTGTTTGAGAACTGTATCCTATGAATGTGTCTGAGTGAGAACTATATCCATTGGGTTGGTGGGTTTTATATTTTTAGTCTGTGGTACTCCCAGTACACATCCCAAGGTCCACTTTACAAGGCCCGCTGGCTTCATCAACCATAGAGGTATCTGTTGATACTATTCAGCCCAATAAGCCCTGTGCTGCATGTAGGAACTATGTAACAGTATGGACCAACTAACAAGATAAGCAGGGCTGCTAATCTCAGTCCTGGAAAATATGTGTATGAGTGTATTTGTGTGTGTAAGTGTGTATAACTGTAGGTTCAAGTATTTTTGGTCCATTCTCACCTAGTAAATCACCCATTGCTATACTGTACAAGGCCTGGTGATGTTGTTAACCTTGTAATTACCTTGGGCACTCTTCACCCTGTTAGTTTTGTGGCACATGTGATAAATGCATAACACTGTAGTACCAATGACTACATAGGTAGAGGTTCTATTCTCAGTCCTAGCAAGTGTGTGTGTGTGTGTGTGTGTGTGTGTGTGTGTGTGTGTGTGTGTGTGTGTGTGTGTGAGAACAATATCCTGTGTGTGTTTGAGTGAGAACCATATCCACTAGGTGGCCGTGGTTTACAATTTTAGGCCATGGTACTCCAAGTACACATCCCAAGGTCCTTTTTACAATGGCTGCTGTTTACATCTACCATAGAGGTATTTGTGGACACTCTTCAGTCCTATAAGCCCCATACCACATGCAACAGTTATGTAACAGTCTGGAATAGATAACATGATAGGCAGAGCTGCTAATGTCAGTACTGGCAATTGTGTGCACATTAGTGTGTATAGCAGTGTTTGTGAGTGTGTACACTCATAGGTAGCAGTCTAATGAGTCCTTCCACACCTAGTACACCCCCATTGCCATAACCTCACAAGGGCACATGATGTTATTCACTTAACAGGTACCTTGGAACAATCATCACACTATTAGTTCCATGCCACCTGTGATAGCTGCATAACACTGGAGTACCACTAACTAGATGGGTAGGGGTTCCAAACCCAACACTGGCAACTGTGATCCCGTGTGTGTGTGTGTGTGTGTGTGTGTGTGTGTGTGTGTGTGTGTGTGTGTGTGTGCGTGTGTGTGAGAGAGAGAGAGACTGTGTGTGTGGGAACAGTATTCGCTGTGTGTTTGATCAACACAATATCCTCTGGGGGTGTGGTTTTACCAATCTGAGGTCTATTCCACCCACTACACTTACCATTGTCCATTTCACAAGGGCTGCTGATGTCAACCACTATAGACTTACCTGTATACACCCTTCAGCCCTATAAGCTCTGTGGCACATGCAATAACTGTTATATAGACCTGGTAAATGTGCACATATACAGCTGTACCTCGGCTCTGACATGGTTGGTATGTTTCTACTCTGCTGTACTCCACATTGGTAATGTCTGCAGGGCCACAACCTGCAGACACACAAAAAGAATACACGTCAGACTACATTCAGTCAGTGGTACTAACAGCAATAATGCATCATGGCTAATAATGTATATACACTTTAATATGTACCCATAACAAATGCAAGCAGACAGCACCTTACACAGCATTACATAGCTACACTATACTATATTCACCCTGTGCTTCAGAACAATATTAGCATGTGCCTGCATCAATGATATGGATGACAGGGATGTGGCACAGTTATCATCATATGCACAAGGTGTGGTTTGGGTTTGTCAGAGGCCTAGGCTGGGCCATATGTTTGACATCATGTGTGTGTGCATGGAGGGGTATTCTATAAATGGGCTGTGCAGAGGTGCTTTGTGTGTCTGGAGATGACCTGCCTGTGATGCAGATGTGTGTGTGCATATGTATGCACACAATCACGCCATGTGACTGCCCTACATAGGGGTATGTTGGACAGCTGTGGGCCGTACATAGCAGGGTGTAGAGTTCACCATCTCTGGCAATGGACACAGGAAAGGGTCCTGCCAGGAGTCTAACTGTCACCATCAAGCCCAAGGCCAGATGAAGTACTGCTTCCTGAGGGTGACTGCTGTTGCTGGATCTGTATTCCTGACAGGACTGGCCAGGATCACATACCCATGGCCTGCTCCATTGTGGTGTGGACAGCACCCCCCTTCAGTAGTGCTGGTGTTGCTGCCACTACAGGAGTATGAATGTGCACAGCCCCATAGACTCTCAGCTGATGTTGGTGCTGACCTATGTCCACATGGCCGATGCCCATCTCCCACCACATGTTCTGGCACAAACATGCCACAGTTGAGAATTTCCAAGGTCTCACCCCACCATCTATTCGTGACCTCAGTATTTTGATGTGTGGCCTCAACAAGGTCATGTATGTCACCACGTAAGCCAGGAAGAGTTGCATCCAAGACCCAGAGTATTTGTCTGATGTTGCATTCTGTACATGTCTGTGCATCTATGACAGTCCAAAACATGCATCTGGTGACACCTGCTGTGGCACTTGCAACAGCAGCTTGACTAGCAGCAGTCCTGCTTTGAGCACCCCTGTCCATCCACCTATATGGAACATCACCTGTACTCTGGCTATGCCTAATGGCTACACTCACACTTTCCATAGTCACCACACTAGCCTGTTCCATGCCACCACCTGCCAACTGTCCATTATCTGTGGCTGCTGGGGACAGGGTATGTGTGGGCATTATGACTGTGTGCAGGGACATTGTGGATGTCTTTGGGATGCCAACTGATGACACAGACTTAGCCCCTGACAACCCCACCTGTGCTCCACTATGACCAGCATCATTGTCAGAGTCTGCAGTGACACTGACATCAGATTTTGAATGGGAGGGACCATGACCAAAATGTTCACCTGTGAGGGAAAGACAACATTGGTAAATTAATACCTGCACTATAAGGTTTTCTGGTACACACACACACACACACACACACACACACACACACACACACACACACACACACACACACACACACACACTCACACACACATATGGACACATAAAGGTGAGGTGGCACAAAGGCATTACACAGACCTCACAATAGCCAATTGGTGACATTCATGATATGGTCAGACCACAACATACACACTCTGGACAAGCACCCAACATCATGCAGTGCAGCCCTTTCCACTTAATGTTACTACTAATATTCACTTCTGGGATATGTGAGTAGTGTTAGTAGATGAGGGGTCTTCACCTAGCTCACACTGCAGCCATGTACACATTATTGCTGTTCACCTGTATAGCACAGTGGCAACTCCTACGGATCATAATTCTCAACTGTACAGAGTTTTGCTGAATGTCTAGATGCATGGCTCATATTTTTGTTCTGTTCCTCATAAATTTTGTGTTTGTTTGACACATTACTGGGATGATCTGAGGATTGGCGTCACTAATTAATGACACAATTTGAGTTTCACACTTTAAAACCTGCAGTAAATATATATTAAAACAAAACCGATTACTCTAACAACCTTCTAAGCTTACAGTAGATATAATAACTGTACACACCTGTTAACATGCCGGGTTTTTCTGATATATAACATGAGACCACATAAATCATGTCATAACATTTCCCACCTTTAATGTGACCTATAACCTGTGCAATCCAATTGAAGAACAAACACATCGGTTAGGGGTGACATATAGAAAATAAAATGCTTACAATAGGCTGGTTGCATGAGTGTACACACCCTTAAACTAATACTTTGTTAAAGCACGTTTTGATTTAATTACAACAGTCAGTTCTCTTGGGAAGGTGTCTATCAGCATGGCACATCTTGACTTAGCAATATTTTCACACTCTCCATTGCAGCAACCCTCCAACTCTGTCAGATTGTGATTGCATCTCTTGTGCACAGTACTCATCAGGGCACCCCACAGATTTTCTATTGGATGTAGGTGTAGACTTTGGCTGGCCCATTCCAAAACATTGATTGTCTTCTGGTGAAGCCATTCTTTTTTTTATTTGGATGTATGGTTTGGGTCATTGTCATGTGTAAAGGTTAAATTCCTCTTCATCTACAGCTTTCTAGCAGACACCTGATGATTTTGGGGCAAAAGGGACTGGTATTTAGAACTGCTCATAATCCCCTCCACCTTGGCTAAAGGCCTACTTCCAGCTTATGAACAGCAACCCTATAGCAGAACACTGCCATCACCATGCTTCACCATGGGGATGGTGTTCTTTTGGTGATGTGCAATCTTATTGTGCCAAACAGATCTTTTAGAATTGTGGCCAAAAAGTGGAACCTTGGTCTCATTACACCATAACACATTTTCGCACATGCTTTTGGGAGACCTGAAGTATTGTTCTTGAGAATTTAGCCAGACGTGGATATTGTTCTATGTGAGAAAACACTTCCATCTTCTGACCCTACCCCATGGGCCAGACATGTAGAAAATATGGGAGATTATTGTCACATGTAGTACACATCTAGTCCATGCCAGAGATTCCTGCAACTCCTTTAGTACTACTGTAAGTCTCCTGGTAGCCTCCTCAACCAGTTTTGGTCTTGTCTTTTCATCACATTTGGAGGGATGTCCACTTCTTTGCAATGTCACTCTTGCCCCATATTTTCACCACCTTTTGATGACTGGCTTCACTGTGTTCCATGGTATATGCAATGCTGTGGAAATGTTTTTGTACCCTTCTCTAGGCTGATACCTTTCAGCAGTGGGACCCCTTTGATGCTTTGTAAGTTCTATGTGAAACATGGCTGTTGCTGTAGCAGGCAACTGAGTAAATGTCAGGAAAATCCTAATAGGACAGCTGACTGGGAGAGCTGACCATTATTTGGTGTTAATCAAAGAGTACATATCAGAACAATAAACACCCCCAGGGATAAACGGTGTTTAACAGCAACAAGAAAATCCAAATAATATAAGCAAAACTCTGAAACACGGCCAATATCATAAAACTGACAAAAGACTTTAATGCATAAAGGTAAGCGCTTTCACACAACTGATTGTGCTTCTTCAGACAATAAAACTACTAAAAAATAGTATTAATTATAGAGGCATCATCACACAATTAATACAAAACAGTCTATGAAAAACATCAACCAATTAAATATAGTACATTCATTTAAAGAGACTTCTATCCTTTAAAACAGGCTTGATAGAGGTACGCCCATTGATACCTGGATACCTCTCAGCTTGTAAGTTGACAATCCAGAACAATTCCCGATTTTCTGTGTATTTCTTGATGTCACCACCCCGAGCACTAGGTGTAATAGTTTCTATAATCCTGAAACCAAAAATATGTTCCCTCCCTAGCTCTGCACAATGTTTCGCTAAAGCATTATGTGTATCTGATCTATTAATACAATATTGATGCTCCCTCATACGTTCCATGAGCGATCTCTTCATTTTACCTACATAAAAACAGCTGCAAGTCCTGCAACTAGCTAAGTAGACCAAATTCCTACTCCTGCAATTAGTATAGGCTTTAAATCTATATTCAATACCTGTGGAGGGATGGATAAAATTGGTGTAGGCATCTATGAACATACAAAAGTTGCATTAAATTCCTGAACACAGTAGGTTGTGAGCCTATAACAGTCAACAAGAAGTATTACATCTAAAAAATCCATCTCTCTCCTAGAATAGCTATGTGTGAATCTCAGAAATGGAACGGTCTCATTAATGTACTCATTAAATTCCAGCAACCGTGTTTCACTGCCTGTCCAAATAAAAAAGAGATTGTCCACAAACCTCTTGTAGAACTTAACACAAGTGGCAAATTCAAAGCTTAATATATATTTGTTCTCCCATTGTGCCATCACAATGTTGGCGTAGTTATTGGCACAAGTGCCCAAAGCTACGCCAACTTCTTGCAGATAGAATTTACCCTCATATATAAAGCCATTGTTCTCAAGCACAATTTCTAAAAATAAACAAATCAAGTCCACTGTATTAACATCATAACCACTATTGGTTAACAAAAATTATTTAACCATTTCTATTCCTAAACCATGAGGTATATTTGTTAATAGTGATATGACATCTAAGGTCAACATAAAACATGTGCCATCAAAAACCAAATCTTTGGTATTTTCAAGCAGGTGTTCTAAAAACTGTTGTGTATCCCTTAAAACCTGCTGTTGTTCATGCAATATTGTTCTCAATATTTTTTCTACAGATATTGAATATGGCTCCATCAACCAGCCCTTCCCTGAAACGATAGGGTGAAACGGAGGATTTTTATAATCCTTGTGAATTTTGGGGAGTGCCTGGAACATGTTAATTACAGGATACTCAATTGTTAAATAATCATATAAATCTTTAGTGATAATATTACTATAAAGACAATCAGACAGTGTCACTTCAACTCTTTCATGCATTACATAAATCAATCTATTTTCAATGATACTATAAGTCATCCTATCATTTAACATTTCAAGAAATTTATTGTTGTAAAAAACCCAGTCCATTAGAACAATCACACTGCCTTTATCGTCGGGTTTGATAAATATTTCACTGTCCAGGTGCAGTTCAACAAGTGCTCGCCTTTCTTCCGCACTCAAGTTATTAAAGTCCCTTTTCATATGTCCATTGTTGTAAGCCATTAGTAAATCACTTTTACACTTCTTACTAAATTTCTCTAAAATAGGACTCAACGTAGGTTGGAATACACTAGGTTTCTTAAAAAACATAGTCTCAGTTACCATAGTTCCATCATTCGAAAACATACTCCTAAGCATAACATTACTCACGAACAATTTTATGTCTATAACCGTTTCACTAAAATTAGAACACTGTGCTTGAATGAAGCTAAGGCCATGCACTAGCAAAGCTTATTGAGCTGTGGTCAAGTCTTACTTGATAAGTTGAACACTAGCGATTCACCACCTCTGTCCACATTCTCTTCAGTGTCTGAGTTCTGGAATCCTCTCCTGCCAATTGACGCTTCCTCCCTCGACTCAGCGACCGTTGATTGCATGATACCTCTTTCTTCCAAATGAGTAGAGGCAGAGATAAAGGGAGGCTCCCTGATGAACTCCCTGCAGCACTTATCTTGGTTTGTACGTCAGGTGGTTGCTTCTGCGCCACCAAATTTAAAGGATAGTGGTTGCATTCCCAGATGAATGTGATGTTACTTCTATGCTTGTAATAGCAGTGTTACTATCAGATGCCATGGAACTAACAGTCTGAGCAATTATAGGGGTATTCAATGAGGTTGCTGGTTCATTTGAATCTACCAAGTCAACAGAGTAATTACTCTTGGGCCAGGTAAAAATATGCCCTTGGGAAAAATCAGCAATGTCTCGTGACAACTTTTTAGTTTTCTGTGCTTTCAAGCACTGCTCATATGATAGTATATTGCCCATAACACTATCCAGTCTGTTCATAAATTCTTCATGGTACAGTTCAAACAAATCATCATACTTCTTAGTGACAGTCTCTCTCAGCTCATTTTCTATAGACTTAAAAAAGTCAAGCATCAAACTTATATAATTATTACTGAGTTCACTATTTAATTGCTACCATTTACTCAACAACTCAGGATGTCTCTCCAAACGTAGGCATGACCAGGACTCTCAGACCCTGTGGAATAACCTTATGAAACAAACCCGCTTCAAAATGAAGTAATTGCCACTGGAGTAATTTTAATTTATATAGTTCATTCTCTAAATCCCTCACTCCATCAAGGAGATGGGTCAGATCCACACTGTATAATAGATATTCTATGAGAGAGATGGATTTTTTACATGTAAGTCTTCTTGTTGATGACTGTTATAGGCTCACAACTACTGTGTTCAGAAAGAAATGTAGAAGGAATACCATGCTACATAGGAGTAGCATGCATCCTGGACACATCTTTAGGAATGTACTCAAGGGACAAGGCATCCGTGTGTCGCGCCTGAAAAATAAGGATGATGTGTTCGATGGCAATATTAAGCAGTTGAAAAGTGAATTTTGCAATAGAGATTATAGAGAAAAGAGGTAGATAAGGCATTATGGGAAAGCAATATATGTAGAAGGAATAGAGCACATCCTTTCTACTCTGAGAAAGCGATGCAGACAATAGAAGAGACGAGTCAGACCACAGAGGTTTTACCTTCAAGGAGAGATGTACCTGTATTGCTTCACTATACTAGTGACATCAATAGTGTTTTACACATTATAGAGAATAATTGGTCCATTTTACATTTAGATGAAGGATTAAGAGGGGTCATAGGAGAGAAAACTAGATTTGGTTTTAAAATAAAAAATCACTTAAAGACAGTTGTGCTATAGAAGGAACAACTCTGATAGAAGTGAAATAATGTAGTTGGTACCTATAAATGTATGTCCTGTAACTTTTGTATGTTCATAGATACCTGCACCAATTTTATCCATCCCTCCACAGGTACTGAATATAGATTTAAAGCCTATGCTAATTGCAGGAGTAGGAATTTGGTCTACTTAGCTAGCTGCAGGACTTGCAGCTGTTTTTATGTAGGGAAAATGAACAGATCACTCATGGAACGTATGAAGGAGCATCAATATTGTATTACTAGATCAGATACACATAATGCTTTAGCAAAACATTGTGTAGAGCTAGGAAAGAACATATTTTTGGTTTCGGGGTATAGAAACTATAACACCTAGTGCTCGGGGTGGTGACATCAAGAACTACACAGAAAATTGGGAATTGTTCTGGACTGTCAACTTACAAGCTGAGAGTTATCCAGGCATTAATGGGTGTACCTCTATCAAGCCTGTTTTAAAGGATAGAAGTCTCTTTAAATAAATGTACTATATTTAATTGGTTGATATCTTTGATAGGCTGTTTTATATTAATTGTGTGATGATGCCTGTATAATTAATACTGGTTTTTAGTAGTTTTTATTGTCTGAAGAAACACAATCAGTTGTGTGAAAGCACTTAACTTTATGCATTAAAGTCTTCTGTCAGTTTTATGATATTGGCCGTGTTCTGGTGATTTTCGTATATTATTTGGAGTTAATCAAAGAGTCTCTGTAATTCATGGCAGGTGTGTATCCAAGAAGACATAATGCTGTAATTTTATCCAAAGCTGCTTCAACATGTATTAGCTTCAGCCTGTGTACACTTATGCATCTAGCTTATTGTACGTTTTTTTTTTTGTTGTTGTTATAATTGTTCCCCTAACCGATTTTTTTGTTTCCAAATTGAATTGTACAGGTTATAGGTCATGTTAAAAGTTGGAAGAGTTTGGAAATGTTTTATTGTGGTCTCATTTTTTTTATATCACAAATACCTGGCATTTTAACAGGGGTGTGTACACCTTTTATCTGCACTGTATAAGACTAATTTTTAAAATATGTCCCTAGTTTTGGGCCTTTGTCCCCCCATTTTGACATTCTTTGTCCAGATGTCTTGCAACAACAGGTTATGAGGTATGCTACAAATATGTTACATCTCCTGCAAATAGGCCCCTGTGATGAACACTGTGACACAGTGCAGTTAACCCCACCACAAGTGAACATGCACATATCACAATATGGCTAAGAGTAACAGTTGTGTGCATGGTAAAATACATGATCTTAACATGCATGGGGTACTCATGAGCTACAACAGGACAATCCCATAGTCACCAGGTTCAGGTTGCTGTCCCACATCCAGACCAGAGGTACCTATGTAGTTGTGGGGGAGAGGTATTGTCAATAGACTCATATGTGGCATTGGTACAAGATAAATTCTACTTTTCTGCACATGTACAGTACAAGCTCTGATACTATGCAATTTGCTGTCCTTCATCATAGATGTGCACTTGTGTGCATTACAAAACCCCACCCACAAATGCAGTTTGGCCTGACATCTGCATCTAGATACTCTACAGAAGCCAGTATGACTGTTGCAGTATTCAGTTGATGTACACTGAGGCCTTACCTGAATGCTCCTCGCCTGTTGCCTGGGTGCCACCCACATCCAAGACTTGTGTTTGTTGGCTTTGCTGGTGTGTGGTGGCCGCCCCAAAGTTGGCAAGGAGCTCCTCTGTTGGTGTAAGTGGGGCCTTTGTGGCAGGACCCCCACCTGTAGCGGTATGGTCCTTGGCCATGGCAGCAGCCCTTTGCCGGGCATGGTGTATCAGGTCAGTCGCCCGATGCCTGACCTGATCGCATTTGTGCCCATGGTGGCCCAAGCTGTTAACTCTGTGGACATGGTCATCCCACAGGGCAGTCCACTCACACAGATTGTGTTGGCTATACAGCCAAACATCACCCCATGGTGCTGGATGATGGTATCTATGATGGCTGCATTTTCAGCTGCAGTATATGCTGGCTGTCTTGGCTGCTGCATATCACCTGGAAGACATTAATAAGGAAATACATCACAGGGCCTCATACATTGGTCAAATTTATTGACAGAACCTGCACATCAACATTGACTATTATTAGCCACCACTTACAACCACATCATGCCCATGTCATCTATCAGCACAATATGAACCTGCATCGCACTCCTGGTCCTGATGTGTCATGTTCCCCCCAATGAGGGCCAGTAAACTACATAATCTTCCATTCATCATTCACCTTTGTGAGAAGGATGACAGTGGCTGTCTTCCTTGCAGATGGGATGTCAATAGTGCTCAGGCTTTGCTTGTGTACAGTGTGTAATGGAACTGGGAGCATATGCCTGAGTTCATGTAGGATGCAGGCAGGGATGTTATCAGGTCCCATGGAGATTTACGTTTGTTAACTTTGATTAGGCATTATGATCCTGCTTCCTGATGATGAGGGGAGGGGTAGAGGTGCTGTGCATATACACCTATACTGATGGCAGGACGGGGGGGGGTGATGTTTTCCCTTAAACTGTCTGCAGCAGGTTGGCTATAGCTTTTGTGTGTATGTGGTGTGATTGAACACTATTACAGGGTGGGTTGGGTTGTTGCCTCTGAAATTAAAGTCATATGTGAAAATGGCCTTGTGATTGGCCTTGGCAGATGTGTCTGATTTGTATTCATAGTTAGCCTTACAGTAATTCACCTGTGATGTTATATGCTCAGTCAGGCAAAGGTTGACTTGCTTCCAAGTTGGTGCCTGCTCCTACTTGGACCTTACAGCCAATATAGCAACCGATTATGTGGTTTGTGCATTGCTGCTGTCCAGCAAAGGGGATTACTCTACCTTGGTGGAAACAGGTATTATGAGTATAGTATTGCTGAGTCCAGACAGCTATGTAGGTGCTCATGTTGCTGTTTGTAGTAGGCATGGACACAAGGTCATAACACAGTCGGAGACCTCTTCAGTTTCAACCTGATAATCATGCTTATTCTAGTACCCGTGTCTTTGTCAGGGAAATGCAACAACCATTAGCTGTAGAAATGTATGTCTGTTGTATGCACAGAAACTAAGATTACACATGTGTACAACATGTACAGCTTATTTACCTGATATTTTGCATCTCATGTCTGTTGTTATGAGGCTTCCAGGTACACCTACTCATACATACACGTGCACAGGTAATACCTGATATTCCTATCAGTTCTATGTCAGTATGGCACACTGTGTTTACACTCTTGCTGCTCAGTCATACCTCTCAACCTGTTAGACATCTGGAGGACACCACACATAAATGGGGGGCAATAGCCTAACATTAGTGACACTTCATTAATATTGCTGTAACACACAAGTCAGTTGATAGCACAATAGGCTTTGCACTCACAGAAATACCCTGGAGGATGTCCGACACTCATATATATGCTATTATGTTCTAATGTCAGTCTTGACAGATTTGCCAATGATTTGCCAGACATAACACAACTCTATGAGTAAATGACTACAAATATGAGGCACACATATGGTCAGTGTGCATAGCATGTGTGTATGAGCTCAGTATATCACGTGCAGTTCAACACACACATTTGCAACAATAGTTTACTATGCACATACCCTGTATAGGTCTCTTAGAGTTGTAAGACAAACGTGTATCATAGTTATATTCACAAATAACATATGGATATTTACGACATCCCACTAAATGGCCTAGCAGTGTCACAGTCAGTATTGTTCAGCAGACACTCCAGTAGTAGTCATATGTGAGCCATCATTTCCTGACTTGACTCAGGGGCCTGAGCTGTGATCTATGTTACTGCAGACAGATCCAGGTGCTATGGCCATAGATGCTGATAAGCGATATATCAGTAGAGCAACCCTTGTTGAGACATAATTGTTAAACTTCCTATTTACCATTATTACATACCCCCTACTGCATTCCATTACATGCTTACTTGATTGACATACCTTTTTATTTCCACGTATAGTTGGTTTGCTTCCAATTTCTGTTTGTTTTTGTTTGTTTGTCTGTCTGTCTCTCTGTCTCTCTCTCTCTCAGAGATGATGGGTATACATCTGTTTTGCAAAGGCAGTAGCTTGCCTTTTTTAAGTAATTCTCATGAGCAGCTGATGGCCTGTGCAACAATCTGTGTCCCCCACTTGCTAATTGCATGTTGGCATTCCTATAGCCAATGGCATGGCAACATACTCCTATAAATGAGTAGTTCATGTGGGCATTGACACTTTCATGGAGGTGTGTGAATAACAGCATCACATAGGGTAGTTGGAAATACCTCTTACAAAGAAAAATGTGGAGACAGCCCAACAAACTGGGGGAGATGGTTCCAGACCTAGGGGCAGAATGTAAGTATTGCTGTTATACATTTGGATTAATGCTAGTTTAACAGGGTTTGTGTGGACATGGATTTTCTGAGTAATAGTAAATCTGACAGTGTTATGTGGTTGACATAACTCTCAACTGTAGGGCTATCTGCAGAATGGCCAGAGGTTTGACTCCTATGTTTGGTCTGTTCCTCAGACAGTTTTTGTCCTTGGCAAATCAGTAGCATACTCTGGGGATTGCAGTCAATAAATGCTAACATCTATTTGTATTTCTGACTTCATATCCCTCAGAAAAAGATACGTTACACCAAATCTTGTAACACCAACAACTTTCTCAGTTTCTAACAGCAGTATTTCAAATATGCACCTGTTTTTGGGCCTCTGTCCCCCAATTATGTCAGGCTTTGTCCAGATGTCATGCAGTAAGAGGTTGATAGGCATGGTATATTATTATTTACTGCCTTCATTCCTGATATCATCCCAGTGATGTAGCAGAATGCCAGACATTTTCTGAGGTGGAGGCCATATATATGAGGACAAAGGCTGGATATTCTGTGAGAATCTGTACAGTTGAGAAATCTGTGTATGTCTGGTGATTGTTAACAGACTGTCAGAACTGTGTAGCAGTGTAGAGTGTAAATGTTAGTTGGGCTGTGTAGGGAGGGGAGTAGATGTAAGTGTCATGGCTCCTTTTCTATCTGACTATTCATGCTGCTCCAGTTTCTGGTGGTCTATCAGCTGTATATGTTTGTAGGGGCAGACTGAGGCATGTCCCGTACCAACTCAGGATTCCTACTACTCAGTGAATATGGCCAGTATATGTAGGGGTAGTGTGTGATTGGCAGACATGTTATTTTTCTTCACATAGTTGTTATACTCTAGTGTTCATTTGGCTTACTGGTAAGTCACTGTGACTGTGGTGAAATTGTTTGTGGGTATGCACTTTCACACTCGTGTCTGTTTTTCACTACTGTTACATCCCTGTAGTGCCTGATATATTTTCAAATGCACATGTAATTCCTCATAGCTGATTTGGGGTAGTGTTGTGTCAGTCTGACTGTAGTTTGGGTGGTGCTTGGTGACATGCTTAGCAGCCCAGTGTGTTTTCCCTAATGTTGTGTTATGTCCAGATATTTGTAGGGTGTCCAGTTGTCTGGCTCATATCTTTGGTCTGGTCCCAATAACTGTTGTGTATTTGTGACAAATCAGTGGGATGATGTGAAGATTTAAGTGACTAACTAATAAGAAGCAATTGAGTGTTGGACTTGTGCTATTTCAGTCAATATATGTTAAAACAGACAGTGCTACTACAGCAACTGTCTCAGCTTATCTACTCAGGTATTTCAGATTTGTCCCTATGTTCATGGTTTTCTCCCCCCACTTTTTCAGGCATGGTCCAAATTCTTTGCACTAAGGGGTTCTGAGCATACCTGTCAACTGGCTGGATTTTTTCAGAATGTCTAGGTTTATTTCTCATATTTTTGGTCTGTTCCCCAAATTATTCGTATTCTCTGGTAAATCTCTGTGATGATCTGAGGATTTCTGTCAGTAAATGATGACATACATTTCAGTGTCAGACCTCATATCCTTCAGAAAATGTATGCTGAAACAAACCCTGTTACTCTTGCAGTTGTCTATGTTTCTAATGGCAAAATTTAAAGTACGTCCCTACGTTTGGCCCATTGTCCCCCCATTTTGACAGCCTTTGCCCAGATGTCTTGCACTAAGAGGTTGAGAGGTATGGTTCTGAGGTATGACTGCACTACATGTTATGTACATACATATATATATATATATATATATATATATATATATATATATATATATATATATATATATACATATCTTTAATATATTTTTCATATATATATATATATATATATATATATATATATATATATATATATATATATATATATAGATATATACATGCGTACATACATACATACAAAACCTGGGTGATTCCACAGGGCTTTTTCCCTACTGTTGAATGACTCTACTGAATGATATGTTTGAAAAAGCATCAGAAATTCTGATAGCTGAAATGGTGTAGTGGTACATTGCTCTGACTATACTATATGGGGTCCTGGGCTTGACACTTGGCAGGGCTGATTACTTTGTTGCTAGGCAGAACCGTGGCTGATGGAGACAGAATGATTAAAGCAGTTTTAAATGGCTTTAAGTGGGTTTGCGTGACCCTAAGCTATGCCAACATATGGTTAAACATACAGATGCTTAATCCATTTTGGCTTCACTTAGCATCGCACAAACTCGCTTACTCCTGCTTACACCCACACTAATTCCTTTAAAAGAAAAAGGGTTTATAGGAAAGTGGTGAGAAAGGGGCATACAGAGGGAAAGACAATATGAATGATAGCTAGGGATGTGTAGGATGAGTGTGGGGAAGGTCCATAGCTGTCCATTTCCTATAAGGCAACAGCTGTGCATTTGTACAAAATTTGGAGGTAAATTTGGACACTCAAACCCCAGAGAGAGGAGCAAGGACAACAGAAATGTGTTGTCAAGCCAACTGGAACAGATTACATGTGTCCAGTGGACACCTGTGCGAAAAGGACAGCTATGTATGGGGTGATCATTTTTGGGGGGACAGATGTCCTTTTTGTCTTTGTTAAGCTGAGAGTGGGATGTTGGGGAAGGATTGTAGGTACGTCTGGGGAGGTAGGTTGGGTAGGGAGACAGACAAGACAGCAGACAGGGATGGTGTATGACACATGGGGGGGTAAAGACCTTGGACGTGGAGGGTTTTTGGAAATCAGAGGCCCATGAACTCCCATATGGATATGGTGGGACTGACATCCCCACCTGCAGGTAGTCATGACTGCACCTTCACAGCCCCGACGGTGGCTGTGCTGGGGGCTGGACAGGAGGGACAGCCTGCTCCTTAAGGTGTGCCAGGCAGCCCTCCATCTGGTGCTGCTAGCCACCCAACTCAGAGCAGATGCCACTGCACACCATACCCCAGAACTGACTGTGGATGATGGGGTCATCTCAGTGCCCATGCCCAGGTGGTGCAGGCCTGCAGAAGATGAAGTTCAAGGGTGGGACAAGTTGATCCACTGGGAGTGGACTTCCCAAACTTGCTATGATGTTTAGGTTTTCTAAGATATATTGGTTAGTCATGAACAAAATATTTCAACATTAGTTTTAAAGGCATGCATTGGTGTTCAAATTAATCCAAAACAGTTGCATAGCAAAATGATCACATGCATAAGTGTAACAACAGTATGCATTGTAACAGCATGCCAGTAATAATGACTGCAACAGGCCACCAAAAATGGTATTTGAACAAGGTATGCTAACATGCAATCAATTAATGCAACACATGTCCCAACATTAGGTTTGGTAAATGACTAATAATTAGTGATGCAGATGAGGGGTGGGGGAGAGAAGAAAAGTACATTAACAACTGCATAGGCTTCTATTTCTACAACAATACTGCCCAGTACTGTAGAGGTCTGCCCTCACTTTACATCTACCTATGGCCTACCTATGACATAACCATATTTGTGAGGTGGACCATGTAGATGGCCTTCTGTACAATAGTGCCCAGAAGGTGGGAAACTGTAAGGTTGCTACCAAACTCAGTGCACAAGTCATCTCACACCTGATTGCATGCTCAGTACATTATTACTGTCATAATTTAGTGTGAATGATATCTGCCACAGCAGTGGGAATGATGCATCTCCTGGCATTCCATTTGTGGTAATGCTTCTTGTACCAGTCAGTAATTAGGGTGAGTGCTTCTTGAGTGATGATCACATCAGTAGGGTAATGTAAGATAGTGGCCAGCTTGCAAGAATCCATACACTTGGTCAGTTACAACCACTGCTTTTGTCCTGTACCTCAGATACATATATCTCAAACAGTACAAGCCCTCAGATCAATTCTTGGGGTACACCGCTGTGGATGAATCTACTATTAGAGGTGGGTTCTTCTACTTTGATTGAGTGGTTACTATCATTGGAGCAGTTAGCTACCCATCTGGTAACCTACAGAATGGTGCCTAGTTTTGTAGGTGTATGTATCCTGTCCACCTGGGAATTAGCATGAGAGGATTGGGCAAAGTGAAGGTAGGCATTGTTCACCATCTTCCCCTCATCCCTGTGTTTGTTGACCACTGCAGAGAGGCTGATCAGGTTTGACAGGCCTGATCTCCCTTTGACAATACCATGGTGTGTGGGCCCAGGTATTTTGATGTTGCCGATGTCCCTGTTCATAATGTCCTTGATATTGCCTTCCATGCCCTTGCAAAGTTAGGCTGATGTGTATAATATTGGCTGGGTTGGTGGATTGCTCCACCTTTGTGAATAAGGATGACAGTGGCTATCGTCTGTGCAGATGGGATGACACCGGTGCTCAGTCTGTGGTTGACTACAGTGTGGAATGGATCTGAGAGCCCATGTCTGTGCTCATGTGGGATGCAACCGGTGCTCAGTCTGTGGTTGACTACAGTGTGGAATGGATCTGAGAGCCCATGTCTGTGCTCATGTGGGATGCAGCCAAGGATGGTATCATGCCTATGGAGGCCTCTGTGTGTTGCCTTTGAGAGGGCATTACGGTCCTGCTTCCTGATGATGGGGTGGGCAGGTTCATAGGTAGGTACTAGGCTTTCTGCCCAAAGACATTTATAAGCCTAGCCAGTATGTGTTGGCTTTTGACAGATTAGTTCCCTGTGCCTCTGTCCAGCAGAGCCACTGAAGTGATCCACAGGGTAAACTTTCTGTTTCCCATCCACTCGTCAAGGTTTCTTTTGAAGAGTGTTAGTGAGGAGCTCTGCCTAATGTAGATTGGAATTGTGTTCCAAAGCTTGGGAAGTCTCTGCGACAGGAATCTGTCCCTCCAGCATGTCCTATTTATTGTTGTGGTGAGGTTTAGATCCCTAGAGTGTGTGGCTCGAGAGGATAAGGTTTTCTTTTGGTGGAGCATGTCCATCAATTCTGGGTTGGACATGGCCTTGTATGTCAGGCAGAGATCACCTCTGAGTAGGTGGTATGCAACCAAGTACAGCTGGAGTTTCTTCATTTGAGCTGCATAGGGCATCTGTTTGAGGCCAGTGATCCTCTTGGTGAGGCACTTTTATTTTTATTTTTATTTTTAATTTATTCTCATTTTTTATTTTTTCACATTTACTTTCACTATTATTTTCCTTATTATTCCTTTACCATTGTTTTTTTTATGGTTAACAGGTATTGTTTTGAGTGTATTTAAATTTCTTTAATAATAGCAGTATCTGATTTAATACTGTTCATTTAGTATTAAGGTTTTTTATTTAGGTTTGTAATTATGTTTTTAGTGAGGTCTGTGTTTTAATTTTGTATGCTGGCCTATTTTTGAAGTTATAATCACAATTATATAATTATTTAATTGGTAAATTGATAGTTGATGATGTCATTTGTAGGTGTGTATATAAAGTTTGCTGCTTTTTGTATCAGTTGTGTTCTGATGAAGTCGGATTAAAGACGAAACCTAGGTAAACTCGTGCTGCTTGATCATTTTTTTCTTTTTCTGGTTGCTTCCTGGAGTCCATTTGTTCGGTTTTTTTGCATTTGGTTGTTTCTTTCTCAGTATGGAGACTGGTGGTGTTGGACCTGACATTTTGGGCTTGTTGGAAGCTATTAACCAGAAATTGCTTGAGCATTCTAAGCAAATTCAGACTTTGGTAGAAGGTCAGCAAAATGATAACAGCATTAATAAACTTGGCTCAAAACCCAGTGGAAGACGTGAATTTGGTGCAAATGTGGGACGTAGTTCTCCTGAGGTGAATACTGGAGTGAGGGCTGCGAATCCTTCTAGTTTTAGCGATGCTAGTGGTAAAAGTTTTTCTCCTGAGTTTGATTCCAACAAGTGGAGAGTCAATGACTTTAACTTTCAGCAGAGTGAGGTGGTGGTGAATAATGAAAGAAATGTTTTCAAACCAATGGTACAGCGTCTAAATGAATTTGAAAAAAAGTTATTTGCTCTAAAAAAACTGCAGATAGAAAATGGGTACCTGCAAAAACATTGATTGTGGTTTAGTGCCCAAGGGTTTGCGAGCTTGGAAGTACCCAAATGGGATTGCCACTAAAAAAGAAATGTTGGAAGAAGTGCACAAATTATATGGTAAGATGGGTCTTGAACTACTGGCAATAATGATTAAATATAATGACCAACAAATTGTTACTTTGCTGAGTGAATTAGAGGCACTGAATGAGGCAATTACTACTGATTTGATCTTTGACCATTATTCTATAAATTACAATAACTTGTTGGCAGAGGTTAACAGCCAATGTGAAGCTATTTTTACTTGAAAGGCTAAGAAAATAGAAATGGACAGTAACGAGTACAGGCGGAATCAGGTTTATCCCGTGTCGGAAGGCAACTGTTATGGTAGAGTCCCTTTAAGTAAAATCAGACATAATGAAGGTTCGGAGGTAACGCCCACGGAAGAACGTATTAATGGAGAGGTTGAACGTGCCAACTCCCCTTTAGATGTGGAGCCGAGAAGGTTGGAGAGGCTACGTGGGCGGAATCAATGGCAGGAGCAAGGTGCATTCAACGACTACGCAAGACAAGGTGCGAAACCGAAGTTAACGAACTTCGGAAATTCAAACAGCAGGGGCAATCGAGCCCAATGGAGAACATAATGCTCATCAATGATTTTAAACATACAGGTGAGACTCTGAATTTCGAGTATATTTCGTACTTTTCTGGCTGCCGTAGTTCTGATATTTCTACTGATTCTGCTGAAGTAACTTTTTGCACTCCTTATAGAGCGAGTAAGCGTTTTACAGCGCTTATCGCAGATAGTGGCGCCATCCATTTTGATTGCCCTGTGAATGTTTCACGCAATACGTTTTTTGGTGAGCAGTATCAGCATTCTATTTTTGAGCAAAGTGTGTGTCCCAAATTCAACAAGGGGTGCAATGGTGGTAGCACTGAGCAATTAAACTTTATGGTTGGCAATAATTTTGATCACTTTTTTCTGCCTTTTGTGGATGGTTCAGTGTCATCTGATGAATCTTGGCGGGGTTATGATGTTAATTACCCCACAAATTCAAATATTAAATGTGTTCGTGCCTTTGCTAAAGTTGGTTCTGATACTTCCTTTGAAACAATTGACCGTTCTATAGTGCTACCTGCAGAAGATTTTAACATCAATTTTGACTTGTTTGATAGAAGTTCGCTGGATTCAGTTGTTAGTGTGGCGTGCCAGAGTATCGCACATGAATTTAATGGTCACACAAATGCTAGCGAGGGAGTTGCTGGCATTGGCTTCGAGCAACAAAATGTTGGGGGTATTGGGAGTACTAACTCTTTGCGAACAGAAGTTGAGCAATGTTCACTTATAATTGGTAAGGTTTGTGGTTCATTGGAAGTTATGGTTTCTGAAAGCTCAAGTGTTGACAGCGCTTTGGATGTTATTCCTTCTGTTGTTTCACCCATTGTTAATGGGTATGAGTGTTTAGATAATTGGAATGTTGGAGTGAATTTTGCCAACTTTATTCAAAATGACGCTTTGCAGGGAATTAATGACGACAATGGTATCTGCTTGATTTCTGCAACGCAACGGCTGCCAAGTGTCAATCTGTTACTGGACTGTAATGTTGCTACAGACATTTGTAATGACAATTATGCTGTCACTTTTAATGTTGAGCTTGCTTCTAACCTGGATTGTACGTATGAGTATGTGTCCGGGTGTGCGCATATGGGGGGTATGTTATGTAACACGAATTGTGGCCATAGTGTGGTGCGCAGTTCACTCTCTGTTAGAGATGTCAATGGAATTAACTCTGAATTGCAATTAATTGGTGGTTCAAAACCAATTTGTGTATATGGAGAGACAGCTGAAGCACCTGTACTTTGTGATGAAACACACTATGCTTCATTTGTGAATGAATTATCTGTTGCTAATGTTTTGGTTAACAGTTCATTTGTTAACAATGGTAGTGATAACATTGATGTCTGGTCTACTTCTTTGTATGATGTTAGTTTGTACTCCTTTCCATCTAGCCATGGTAGGGCTACTACACATTTAGATGATGATAGGACAGCTCTAAATGAGCAAGATATTGTGGATATGACTTCTTCTAGTGTTAGTGATTACAGTTTTGATTGTGGCATTGATGACTTAATACATGTAATTGATGGTGTGGCTGTAATTGAGACAGGTTGTGGACCGAGTAATCCGACCATTATAACTAATAGGTTTGACGACTTTAAAATATATAATTATTCTAGTAAAATCATTAATGAACGGCATGTAGAATTATTGGCTAAAGGGTTAACTTTTGTCCCCCTGACTCGGGGAGGTTTGGCCGACACCTTAATCGATCTTAAGATGTTAGTTAGAAAAAGGAATCTGAGATTGGCTTTTGATGGTGAGAGTAGGAATGAAACTGGGTTGGTTTTGAAGAAACCAAGTAAGTATATGCCCCCACCCAATACTGTTACTAATACTTATGAAAGGGTGTGTGAACATGATATTAGGGAGCACTACAGGCAGGCAAGGGGTCCACATTTCAAACGGGCTTTTGACTTGATGGACAATTTGAATTTTGAAGAGCATAGTCTGCTTGATGAGTTGGTGAGTGATAGATCTATAAGGTTCATGAAACCTGATAAAGGGAATGGTTTAGTGCTTATTGATAGGGGTGATTACTTAAATAGTATTACGACAATGTTGGCAATGGATACTTATGAGGAATTGAGCCTCAACGAACTTAATATTGCCCATGGCAGGGTTGGTCTATATATAGATAACTTGCTCTGGCAGGGACATATTAATGAGGTTGAGCATAGATACTTGATTAATGACCACCCTTTGGTTAGTGGGATTTTTGGAATACCTAAGATCCACTAAGGTTTGAACAATTTGGCATTTAGGCCAATTGTGGATGGTAAGCGTAGCAAAACCTGCTTCATAAGTAAATTTCTTGATTTTGAATTGCAAAAGGGTTTAAAGGTATTTGATTACATCACTAAAGATTCATGGACATTTTTGGAGAAATTAAAGAGTGTGCATCTAAATAGTGGTTCTATTATGATAACAGTTGATGTGGTGAATTTGTTTTCAGTCATTCCCACTACAATAGGCATTGAATGGTTGGAAGTCCAGTTGTTGAAAACACGTTTGTTTGATCAAGACAGAATTAATTTGTTGGTGGGTTTAATGGAAGTTGTCCTCACTAACAATTTCATCCAGTTTGAGGGAAGTTATTATAAGCAGATAACTGGGGTTGCGATGGGGGCGGCATGTGCTCCCATGTATGCCAATTATGTAATGGCATACTGGGAGCAAGAATTTCTTTTTTCTAGTGCTTTCATGCCCCACATCAGCTTTTATACCCGTTTCCTGGATGATTTGTTTATCATCTGGGATGGTGGAATTGATAAGGTTAGAGAATTCATGGATTATGTCAACAATTCTGTTGAATTTTTAAACTTTACCCACAACATGAGTAATGTTGAAATTAATTACTTGGATGTTCATCTAGTGATTAGCCCAGATGATTTTGAATTGACATCCACTATTCATAGGAAATCTACATTTTCTAATTCTTATTTGAGATATTCCAGCTGTCATCCTGACCATCAGAAAAAGGCAATTGTTAAAGGCCAGATGGTCAGGGCAGCGAGAATGACTAGTTTGGATGTTGACTTTTTTAAGGAGCTTGAGTTCATCAAGCTTATGTTTATTAGGCGTGGCTATCCAGTAGCATTGTGTAATTGTGTTGCTGAAGAAGTTAAATCAAAGAGGGCCAATGGTATTTATTGGGCCCTTTTACAAGGGAGATCTGGTATTGGACATGAGTATGGTGATGTAATTAGTGCGCCTATGGGGGACGCTAATTTGGAACGTGAAGAATCTTGTTTAGGGGTTAGTAATGACCATCCTTTATATTTTATTACAACCTATTCTTTTGATGCCCCTTACATTGTTGATATTGTTATCAACAATTGGAAGTTATTAAACTTGGACCAATTGGTTAGTGGGAAGTTGGGGAGACCCCCCAAATGTGTTTTTAGGAAGAGTCGATCCTTTAAGCAACTACTAGAAAGGAGTGATACTTTAGATGTTGGTACACATAGGACTAAGGGTAACTTTAGGTGTGGTAGGTGTAGTATTTGTCATTTGATTAATGTGACTGGTGCTGAATTTAAGGTGGCTGGTATCACGGTTAGACCAGGAGCTCATTGGGATTGTCATAGTATGAATGTCGTATATGTGGCATTATGTAAACAGTGTCCGGCCTTTTACATTGGGAAGACCTGTAGGGCATTAAGGGAGCGGATTATTGAGCACCAGTCAGATATCAGATTGAAGAAGAAAACGAATGCACTTTATAGGCATATAGACACCAACAATGGGCATTGTTTTAAGTTTAGTGTCATTCAGCAGATTATGGTAGATAGGCATGGAAGGACACTAGATGTGTACTTAGATATAGCTGAAATGAAATGGCAGTTGAAACTTAATGCTTTGGAACATCCAGGCATTAACGACTGCATTAGTATAATGCCTATTTTAAAATTGAAAAATATTTTGGGTTGAATAACATTCACCCTGTTTTATTGTTATTCTTATTTTTATTTTTATTTTTAATTTATTCTCATTTTTTATTTTTTCACATTTACTTTCATTATTATTTTTTTATTATTCCCTTACCATTGGTTTTTTATGGTTAACAGGTATTGTTTTGAGTGTATTTAAATTTCTTTAATAATAGCAGTATCTGATTTAATGCTGTTCATTTAGTATTAAGGTTTTTTATTTAGGTTTGTAATTATGTTTTTAGTGAGGTCTGTGTTTTAATTTTGTATGCTGGCCTATTTTTGAAGTTATAATCACTATTATATAATTATTTAATTGGTAAATTGATAGTTGATGATGTCATTTGTAGGTGTGTATATAAAGTTTGCTGCTTTTTGTATCCGTTGTGTTCTGATGAAGTCGGATTAAAGACGAAACCTAGGTAAACTCGTGCTGCTTGATCATTTTTTTCTTTTTCTGGTTGCTTCCTGGAATCCATTTGTTCGTTTTTTTTTGCAATTGGTTGTTTCTTTCTCAGTATGGAAACTTCTGTGGTCTTGCCAGCTGTTGCAAGTGTCTTGTAAGGTACATCCCAAATGGGGCGTTGTACTCTATGATGGGTCTGATGAGTGATGAGTAGAGGGGCACAATGACGTCTGTACTGTACATGTGCTGTACATGCACATGTGTACCACTGAGGGTCAGGGGGGTGGTGTTTACACTTCACCTGTCTGCAGCTAGTTGCCTATATCTGTGCCATATTTGCATGTCATGTTACTGATCACCACTACAGAGCAGATTTGTGTGTTGCCTCTGGAATTGCAGACACATATGTGGAAGGCCTAGTGATTTGCCTTGGTGGATATGTCGAATATACACTCAAACACAGCCTTAAGGTACATCACCAGTGCCCTTATTTGCTTGTGCATACCAAGATGACATTACTTCCAATGAGGCACCTGTTCCTTCTTGGCCCATCCAGCAATTGTTTCCACCTATTATGGTATTTGTGTATTACTGCTGTCCACCACAGGTGTTTACCCTACCTTGTGGGAGATGACGTTGTCCTGACAGGTACTGCTGAATCCATACAGCTATGTAGGTGCCCACATACTATTGTGGTGTGGGCCTGGACACTGCTGCTACTTTCAACAAATGGGACATTGGCTGTACAGCTACTTCTACTTGCTCTGAGGGGATTTATAGTCATTTGTGTACAGTTCATTCTGTTTGACACTGTAAAGGGAGGCAGGGGAGATGACCTGAACAGTGATGGCTATGTGATCAGATATTACTAAGGTGGATGGTACTGTAGAAGTGCTACAGTGGCTACTCATATTGGTTAGGACCAGGTACATGAGATTTCCACCTACTGTAGGAGTGTTGACCGGCTGATCCACTGCATTGCCATTGATAAAGTCGAGGAATCTATGTGCGTTCATGTTCAGGTGGCATAGGTCATGCACACTATGGTTTGGTATTTGAAGTCAACCAGGAGCATGGTAGACGATTGCATCCTGACAGATTCCAGCATGTCCCAATAGTTGTGGTGGGTGTCCATAGTCATGGTTGGAGGCCTGTAGCTAGCTATGATTTGAGTAGGTGTTTTGTCAACTGTTAACTGCACTTGGGATGTCACCTGTGCGTCATAATCTTTGGCCAGCTTGGAGGTGTGTATGTGTATGCTAATGTTCAACACTCCATCTACTGTGGATTTGCGGGCCTCCATTTGGGGTCTAAACGTATGATGGGATGAGTGACCTGGTAAGGTTGGTCTGCTCTCCACAGCTAGAAAGCAGGTGTCGTTAAATGCACAAATGTCAGCATCCTGCAGGACAAGGTATGCTTGCATTAACATGGGTTTCATGGTGAAACATCTAGCTCCTGTTACAGAAAGACATCTGCACAAAAGCACATATCAGTGGTGGCCAAAGGCCAGTAAATAGTGTCACTTTATGAATCTAGCTGAAACACACTTAGTTTCCAGCAAAGACGGTGTCACATTCACAGGTGTACTCTGCAGGATATGACATCTGACAATGAAATGTATGCTAATTTGTTATAACTTCAATCTTTAATGAGTTGCCAGTGATGTGCCAGACAATACACAACTGTCTGAGGCATTGACTACATATATGAGACAGACATGTGGTCAGTCTGCAAAACTCTGGACATTTGTCAGGTACGGGCTCTGTATATCAAATACACTTCAACACACACATCTGCACCTGTCATGTAGTATGCACATACCCTATGTACATCTCTTACATTTGTAAGACAAGCATATATATCAGTGTAGCATTCACAGGTAACATATGAATAATTACAACATCCCAGGTAGCTGGCCTACCAGTGACACACTCAGTATTGGACAACAGAGACTCCATTAGTAGGTATACATGAGGTGATTTTTGCTGGGGTGACTCAGGGGCCAGAGATGTTCTCCATGTCATTGCAGGCAGGGCAAGCAGAAATGGCCATAGGTGCTGGACAGCAGCATGTGAGTCCAGCAGGTCTTGTTGTGGCCTAGTGTTTAATGTCCCATTTGACATAATTGCATCCCCCCTTCTGCATTACATTACAAGCTTACATGATTGACATACCTGTTATAGTGCTCAGGAGTTTCCTCACAATAATGCAAATGTTTATGTTTGTGTAGTCGCAGTCTGTCTTTGTGTAGATGGGTTGTGATCTGTGTTGCATAGTCAGCAGTTTGCCTTTTGTAGGTACTGCTCATGAGCAGGTGATGGCCTGTGCACCAATTGGTGTCTCCCACTTGCTACTTGCATCCAGAGCAGCTGTGTTGTCTTTCCATTTGCCAATGCCATAGCAACACAGTGCTATAATTACGGCCTTCATGTGGGCCTTGCCCCTTTTCCTTGCCTGTGTGGATGATATTATGGAGGTGTGGGGGCTACAGCTTCAAAGACAGTAGATGGGAATACCTCTCAGGAGAGAACATGTGGAGACAGCCCAACAACACCAGGAACAAAGCTCCAGAATTGGGTGCAGATTGTAAGCCATTAGTGCTGTTATACACATAGAGGATTGCTAGTTTAACAGGGTTCATCTGGACATGCATTTTCTGCGTGACTTGATGTCTGTCAGTGATATATCTTTGACATACCTCTCAGCTGTCCTGATGTCCACAGACTGCCCAGAGGTTTGCCTGTTATGTTTGGTCTGTTCCTTAGACAATGTCTGTTTTTGTGGAAGCAGTAGGATAATGTGAGGATTATAGTCAGTAACTGTTGACATCCATTGGTGTTTCAGGCATCATATCCTTCAGGGATGTTATGTATATTACAACAAAGCCTCTGACACTGACAACTGTTTCAGTTTGTAACACCATTATGTGAGATATGCCCCTCTTTCTGGCCCCCTGTCCCCCTAAGTATGTCATGCTTTGTCCAGATGTCTTGCAGTAAGAGGGTCAGAGGTATGTGATATCATTATTTAGTGACTACACTCAAGGTATCAGCCCATTGACTTACCAGACTCTTGGAAGTGGTATGCAGCAATGGGCCATAAATATAGTATCACACCCTGGACATTCTGTGAAAATCTGTACATATGAGAGTTATATATGTCTGGCCATTGTGAAGCGACTGCCAAGATTGTGTAGCAGTGCTGTGTGTAGATTTTTTTTGGCTGAGTAGGGAGAGCAGCAGATGTGAGTGCCACAGATCCTTTTTCTGTCTGACTTTGCATGCTGCTATGGTTGCTGGTGGTCTATCAGGTGTGTATGCTTGTAGGGACAGACTGAGAAATGTCCTGTAACACCTCAGGATTCCCAGTACACTGTGAGTTGGGCCAGTATATGTCAGTGTGGTGTGTGACTGGGATTCAGGATATGTTTGTTCAAACAGACGTTCTACTCTAGAGTTCATTTGGGGTACTGGTATGTTGCTGTGACTGTAGTACAAATGGTTGTGGGTGGACATTTATGCACAACTATCTGCTTTTCCCTACAGTTCCATCCCTGTAGTGCATGATATATTTGGATATACATGCGTAATTGCCCAGAGCTGATTTAGGTTAGTGTTGTGTTGGTCTTACTCTGGTTCAGAAGATGCTGAGTGACATGGCTGGCAGCTGTCATGGGGTTTTCCATTCTTTTACATGACTGAGATCATACCTCTCCACTGTCCAGATGTCTAGATACTGTCCTGATACGTGGCTCATATGTTTTGTCTGTTGGCCACAGCAGTTGTGGGTTTCTGAGAAATCACTGGGATGATGTGAGCATTGACATCAGTAAATAATTACATCCATTTGTGTTTCAGACCTGGAATCTATCTAGCATTGCATGTTGAAGGACACCATGCCACTCTAGCAGACTTATATGTATATGACAGCCATATTTCAAAGATGCCACTATTGTTTGTCCTTTATCCCCCAAGTTTCTCGGGCTTTTTGCAGATGTGTTGCAGTAAGAGGTTGATTATTTGTCTATATATCTATGTATGGATATATATATATATATATATATATATATATTGGTATCTATATATATATATATATATATATATATATATTGGTATCTATATATACATATATATGTATATAACAGTACTACGGACATATAATTCCCCCTTATGTTGAATAACTGTTGTGCATGATGTGTTTGTAAAAACATTACAGATACCTACAGCTCAGATGGTGTAGCGGTATGTTGCTGTGATTGTTGTGCACAGGGTCCTGTGTTCCAAACTAAGAAGTGATTATGGTTTTCATTAATATTAAATGACCAGAATGAATGATATGTTTGTAAAAGCATTACAGAGTCCCATAGTTCAGATAGTGTGGTGTTATGTTGCTGTGCTTGTAGTGCACAGCATCCTGGATTCGAGACCTGGTAGGACTAATTATTTTGTTGCCAGGCAGAACAAGGGGTGATGGAGACAGAGTGATTAAGGCACTTTTAAGCAGTTGTAAGTGGGTTTGCAAGGTTTTCCATGAAGCTAAGCTATGCAAACAGATGGTTAAGCCCTGTTAGTTTCACTTAGCACCGCTTACTCCAGCGCTCATTTTCCTTAAAGAAAAAAAGGTGATAGGAAAGTGATGAAATGGGGGCAAGCAGAGAGTAAAACATTATGAAAAGCAGCTAGAGATGCGCAAGATGGTTGTAGGGAAGGACCATAGTGCTACATTTCTTCATCAGCAACAGTTATGAATAAAATGTGTAGAATTTGGAATTTACAGCCTCACACCCTACAGGGAGGGGTGTTGACAACAGACATTTGCAGAATAATCTGTGGGATGATTGATTAGTTTCACTGTACATGGGGGCAAAATGCAGAGCTATGTATTGGGCAATTTATTTTGTGGGACAGATACCCCTTTTTTTAAGATGAGAGTGGGATGTTGGGGAAGAGCTGTAGGTATGTTTGGGGAGGTAGGTTGGGTGGGATAGATTGCACTTGTAGACAGACAGGACATCAGACATCGGCAGTATATCACACATGAGGGGGGTAAACACTTTTGACGGGGAGGGTGGTTGAGAATCTGAAGCCCATGAACCCCCAAATGGATACAGTGGGACTGAGGTCCTCACCCATGGGCAGTCACCACAGCTCCATCACAGCCGCAAAGGTGTCTGTGCTGGGGGCTGGACAGAAGAGGCAGCCTGCCCCTTGAGGTGCGACAGGGGGCCATCAATCTGGTTCAGCTGCCCACCCAACTCTGCTTGGATGGTGCTGCTCAGCAAACGCCGGAACTAACTTTGGTTGACAGGCTCCTGTCCATGCCCGCTACCAGGATGGGGCAGGGCCCATCCCCTGAGGCAGTTCCACCTGAAGGTGGTGCAGGATCAGCAAATGAAGTCCCAGGTCGGGTGCCAGATGTGCTGGGGCCTGATGCCATGGATAGATGAGGTGGGACAGGCGGATCTGCTGGAATCTGCCTTCCCAAATGTGCTGTGGTGTTGAGGTTTTAAAAAATACACGGTTTAGTCATGAGCAACACATTTCAAGATTAGTTATAACAGCATGCATGGGCATTCCAATTAACCCCATAAAACAGATTTGAAACAGTTGCATAGCAAAACAAACGTGCATAAATGGAACAACAGTATGCATCGTAACAGCATGCCAGTAACATTGATGGCAACAGGCCACCTTAATGGTATTTGAACAAGGTATGTTAACATGCAACCAGTCAAATATATGAACAATAATAGAACACAAGTCCTAACATTAGGTTTGGAGAAAAACATACCCCTATTATATGAATTATAGTATTGATCCAGATGAAGGGTGGGGGGAGAAACAAAAAGTCTATTAACAACTGTTTATTCTTCTATTTTCCACAACAGTACTGCTCAATATATGGGTTTGCCCTCACTTTACATCTGCCTATGACCCATAGCTTCTGTAGCACAAACATACCTATTAAACTGTCAGCTGGAATGGTATGGGGCAAACTGTGACAACTCTGGGTACATAACTAGAGGGGACTCGTACATGTCAGGGTTACATATCTGGTACAGGAGGGGTACCATGGACTGCTGTCATGTGAGTCTGCTACTGGCATACTTTAACTGGTTTCCTATCTATGTCCAGGGTTATTGGCAGCACTGACCACTAGCCATGGCAGCGTGACACTTGAGAGGCATGTATTGGGAAGAGTGCATGTTGTGTGTACCTTTCCTTTTGTCATTTGCAGGCATGTGGTGGGACAGTTGAACAGTTCTAAAAGTTTATTAGTAAACCCTTCATACAGCTACTACCAACATTTCCTTACCTGTTAAACCTGTGGAGAAAGTATCTGTTAACACTACCTGACTGTTTTTACATTTATTTCTGATTCCTTGTGTGTAGATATGCACACATCTTAGTAACAGTCTCTGGATTTGAACCCTGTCTGTGTGTACAAAATTAACAACTAAGCTATTTCACATCACACTGAGCTACTGGGGAACTGCTGTTTTTTGTTTCACTGGTTTCTGCATAGTAGTCTCTTGGTTAGACAGTCTGAACTTATAATCATGTGATGCATGCATGACAAATAGTTATTGTACTGTGAATTAATCCTTTGGATTACTACAGTCTGGAAAGCAAAGGTTAACACAAGGCAATGCTGGATGAAACATACTTTGAAACTTTATGCATTACTATTCAGAGTTCAGAGATTCGTGCAGTATATATTTCACATTTCAGTTATATCTTGTTTTACAGCTCTGTCCTCTACAGTTTTTCTTAACAGCTGGTTCACAGAACAAACTCAGTTAATGTATGCTGTCACAGCCATATTTGCTGTGAAGAACATGTATACATTCTACATGTCTACAACAACATAGTTTTTTGTAGGGATCTTTATTGCATATCAATATTAGTCGGTCAAACATTTTTATTTATTCAGTTAACACAGAAACAGTATACCTACTAGCAGTAAGCAATGTACTCCTTCATAGCTATTTGCACACTGCACTGCAAAATAGATTTGTAGTCACCAGCCTGTCGGCGCAGCCTCAGCAGTCTGTCGGCAAAGGCTTCTACATTACTAGCCCTCTCTGTTGCAGCTGCAGGTGAGAAAAACAAATATTATGCATACCTGTCTATCACATTCTCAGGTTAGTATTTGCTACAAACTACTTGATAGTGATACTTAATCACTACTGGAGCATTTTGTGCCCATGCATCTTGGATCCACTGGGCCAAGAGTGCCCTTTCCTCTGCTTTAGGTCAGCATAATGGTGCTATACCTGCTCACCAGGCCAGGGGATGCCAGTAGCACTGTTGAGATCATGTGCGAGACAGTCCCAGGCTTCTGCTTTGTATTGTGAGCCCTGGTACTGGCCCTGCAGTAGTCTCTCCTCATGGTTTTATACAAGGAGTCCAGCCATGACCCTGGACTCCTGAATGCTCCAGCACTGCACCCAAAAGTATGCTCCTTCACCTACACCAGCCATAGTACCTGCATAGATGAACTATAACAGATTCTGGCTATATTCCTGCCTGCATCATTTAAATAAGGTGATATTCCTGCCCTTTGCCATCACTGGACATTTTGAACATGTTAATGTCCACTAAACAGTGTGCAAATCCGCTAAGCTGAGTAGAACAGTGTTTAAAAGGGGTAATTGCTGAGCACTGCTTAACAGTGCTCAAATCTGCTTAGCTGAGCTACCTGCTGCTTAACATTCACGTCTAAGCGATGTTTAAACCTGGTAAGCATAGCTGAGCATTGTTATCCATTGCTCACTTTTCATTTTTTAAAAAAAATCAGACTAATGATTTAATTTCGAAGTATATATGATTTAATTTACATGACATCCCTCTATGTGCTTTCATTACATTAGCAAGGGGAGTGACTATACTGTATGGGACAGTTATGTATACATGGTTGGTTTCACATTTTATATGCACTCACACTTTATTTTACAACAGCTACCCTGGTTGACAAAAATCAATTACTACATGCTTTAAGATGAAAATAATGATGTTAACACTGCTTTCCCATGTAGAAGTAAATTGCCTGTCTTAGTACTCAAACCGTGAATGCCTGCAAGTAAAGCCGGATCTCTAACCACTACACTATCTTGGCTTGGGAATTTTAGTTGTATATTTTTATTTATCTCCTCTGAGGTGTTTAAGCAATGCTGGGCAGAGGATCATAACATGCATACCCACTCAGCAATGCTTAAACATACCTTAGTATGGAAAAAACATAAACTATTTATGTCCTTGTTCAGCTTAGTTACAGTAGGAGGTTGACGGGTATGTGAGGCAGGCATCTGGGCATTCTGGAGACACTTGTACAGTAGAAGGCTTTGCCCATAAGGCACTTTCACATGGCAGACATTTCTGTTTCAATCTTCATACCCTGCAGGAAGTCCATGCTACTGCAAACCTTTTATTCTATCAGCTTTTTGGTTTGTCAGTGCAATATTTTAGAAGTTTCCCTATTTTTGTGACTTTGTCCCCCCATTATTTATGGCTTTGTACTGCTTTATTGCTCTAGGAGGGTGAAACTATGTGAGGCAGACATCTGGACATTCTGCAGACACCTGTACAGTTGATGGCTATGGTCATATGGCACTTCTACAATGCAGGGGGTGTGTGACAGAACCTGTCACACACCCCCTGCATTTCCTTAATGATCTGCTGGCTATTTCAGTGTCTGCAGACACTGACATGAGCTATTTTATTAGCTGTCAGTGTCCGTGCACACTGACAGCACTTGCAAAGTGCCATACAGCACTTTAAAAATGCAGGGGGTATGTGACAGAACCCTCTGCATTCCCTTCATGATCTGCTGGCTATTTCAGTATCCATGGACACTGACATAGCTATTTTGTTAGCTGTCAATGACCATGGACACTGACAGCACTTGCAGAGTGCCGTACAGCACTTTTAAAATGCAGGGGGTGTGTGACAGAAACTGTTGCACACCCCCTGCATTCTCTTCATGATCTGTTGGCTATTTCAGTGTCTGTGGACACTGCCATAGCTATTTGAACTTGCAAAGTGCTGTACATCACTTTTACAATGCAGGAGGTGTGTGATAGAACCTGTCACACACCCCCTGCATTGTTTCTTGCTCTCCTAGCTATTTCAATGTCCATGGATACTGAAATACTCATTTCAGCACACCTACATGAATATGCAAGGCACGCTACTGTTAATGCTAATGCTACACAGACACAAACCACTCCATGCAGGAATAGCACTATTCCTGCACGGAGTTTATTGAATCCAAGGGAATATGACAGTAAGGTAAAGTGAAAACACCAAAGAAATTTAAACAGTAACAAGAGCAGACAATCAATACAACAGACATATTATTAAGTTTAGTTCTATATATAGCAACATAGTATCTTTGTTTGAATGCATCTATTATGACAAATGAGCAAATACTATTCTTTTGTTCTTCATAGGTATCCTTGAATATGTGGTACTACCCATATCTAAGCTATGATGTTTATTAACTACAAATCTTAAATTTACTTTAGAATTTATGACCTCCTTTGTTGTAACTGGAAAATGTGCATGGAACTGGCCACTTGCCTGCATAGTAAATGATAAACAAACTGACAGACAAATACATAAATAAACAAATAATACATCCTCACCTACCTTCTGGCAGTTTTGAAAAGGAAAAACATGTTAAAGGTGACAGCATTTTGTCACATTTATTATTAATTGTAAAGTTTTACATAATTCCCAGACTTGTCAACCTAAATGCTTATTTGTATAGATCATTACATTTCATCTATTTATAATTAGAACCCACATTGTATAGATATATATGCTTCAATATCTACTTAGTCTGAATTTACACAAGCCTAAATGTTTACAAAATGGAATTAGTGAAATACAATATTCTGACTTATGTGTTGTGGCAGTCTGGCATATCCCTACAATACGGAGGCTAACACATTTAAGAAGTAATTTACTTTCTTGCTCCATAGGTACCTCACATTAGGCTTTAACAGGCATCAATGCCTTGCCATTGTATGCTTATTCCTTTAAAACAAAAAGATGGGTGCTGCTACCTACAAGCCAGTCATAATGTGAATGTTCTCATGCATAGTGAACAATGGAGGACTTCTGTAATGTTGGTTTCCCATCTGTTATATTTCCTCTACAGCACAAGGAGTCACTAGAACAGTCACAAGTTCTATACCTTCTGTCCTGAACAGCTAATTAAACTGTTAAACTACTACTCCTCTGCAGACCAGAGGTATCATATCATGATAATGTCCAGTGTTCCATCAGCATGAATATTACTGAGAAGATCAAAATCAGAAATGGGAATTATAACTTCACCGTCAACCAACACCGGTAAGGAAAAAAATAGAAATCATACATACTTTGTCAGAAATACTGTCAGTGTTCATTTGCTACAGTCACCAGTTGTACTAGTTTCCTGTGAATGGATATTTCCAAAATTATACCAGACAACCAGAACTGTATTCCTAAAATTATTAGAATATTGACATTCATCAGCAGTTCAAGGGGTTGCTAAAATCTCATCTGATTAAAGAAAGCAAATGTCAGTGCTTTAGCTTAACTGGATTAAAATAGCCTTTCAGCCCACTTTCCCAAACTATTCTTACTTTTTCTGTTTTTCATGCACTTTTTACCAAGTGGTCATTAAATTTGGGAGGGCATATTAACTTTCTGATATAACTAAATTGTTTCTAAAACATTAACTTCTACTAACAATTCAGCAGTCATAAATGTTTATCATTTCTAGCACAGTCAGAAAAAATTTTAAGGGCAATATGTGCATCAAATGTGCTTAGCTGCCCATCACGATATACTTGCGTACTTTATAATAAATGACTATGCTTATCTGATTATCATATTATACTTTAATAAATTCTTACCAATTAACCTAAGTTTCATATACTATACCTGTGTAATGCATCATAACAGTGTCTGTGATTTTTGCTTCCTGATTATTATTACTGTTTTATTGTGTTCCTCTATTTCACATGTTTAATGTATATTTTTCTGTTGTATTTGCATTTATGGCCTAGGTCATAGCTTTAAGGAGTGCTAAGACCAGCCCACCTTTACACTTAACAAATGCTAAATAAACAGAAAAAAAATACAAGTAAATAAATAAAAAATCAAATTCATTTACATTTGCATTTATATCCCAGGTCATGGCTAAAAAGACATCATGTTGGATCTTTGTGCGTCAATAAATAGATTGATAGATAGACAGACAGATACATACACACACACACACACACACACACACACACACACACACACACACACACACACATACACACAGGCATACATGCAACAGATGGACACACACATATACACTGATGTACAGACTGATACATAAAACTAGGCTATGTGAATTGCAGTAAAAGCAAATATACAGTGGAACTTGGTCTTATACAGTTGTATGCCAATATGGTTGCTATATTTATGCCAAAAAAGCTGTCAATCTTGACCTTTTTTGATCTCTTACAGAATAAGCAATGAATATATGTAGTACTTCATGCACTTATTGCCAACATATCATTTTTCCAGTATCTCTTCTTTCATCCTGTGATACATCTGCAGACTCAGTTTGGAGAACTATTGATATTTCATTAATTATCCGCTCTCAGTCTTTATGACTGTGGTATGAATTGTATTCACTTGACATTATATTTAACTCAGCAGCTCCATGTTTTAAGACATGTACTCCTTAAACTTAAAATAAATTACACTGATTAGTAATCACAGTCTTCGTACCAGACATATAATCAGCTATCACTATCTGGTGTCATGCTGTGTCCATCTGCCAACCTGTTCATAACGATGCTAAATCTTTATTACTGGGCCATCAAACATGCCTCAAAGGTACTCAGACTTGCATTGCCTTGTGCAGCCATATGACTTTCATTCTGCATTCTATTATTTCATGGTGTAAACTATTTTAACTGTTTAGAATTATCACTGCCTCACCTATTTTTCTGTCTTATGAGACTGAGATAGCATATCGTCAATGTATTTTTATTAATCCTAATAAACTTACAATCATTGTGAAAGTGCTGAAAATTATTTAAGCGTTCCTTTCAGATAAGCATGCTTTAAAATATGCTGGTTTGTTTCAGAGTTAGAAGTTAAAACATTCTGCAATAAACACATTAAACTCATAATCTAGTCTTCATATACTAATATCTGAAGAACAGATCATTTAATCATGTTAGCTGGCATCTTGAACAATACTCCTGTATCACCCAGCTTTTCACTAATTACAAAAGCAAAGTTGCTACGTCAGTTGTCTACTACAAGTCAACATGCATGCAAGGGATGCATAGAAGGAAGTACAAACCTACTTTTGCATGCATCATGGCTATTAAAGATACATTTTAATTCAATTCAGGTACCTCTCTGATGTTTTATTTTCTTTTTCAGTCTTTCCAAATACATGTGTTTTGTCTTCATAGGATGTTGTTTCACCTATTGCAGCATTGGCCTACATATGGTAATACTCATGGGTTGTTTGTAGTATTATCACCTATGATACTCCCATGTATATACTTTATATATCTCCCTTTAAGAAAAAAAAATAATATTGAGCAGCAATACCAAAAGGGCAATCATAATGATCACTGGGTTACAATCAAAACATTTCTGCCTAGGCTCCATTAAATAGCCAGACAAAGGTATGCATTAATTGTGTAAGAAAATAATACAATGCGATTATTTTTCTCAATAAAATACTTAACTTGACATTTAACAAACATACAACCATACAAAGCTGTTTTTAGCTGATGATACTTAAATTAGTTTTACAATATAATTACTTGAAGGTTTACAGTATAATTGTTTATTAATAAGCTGACATCATTTTGTGAAACAGAAAGCTATAAACCACACAAATTCTACCTTAATATATCGAGACAGTGCTAACTATAGGCGGTCTAAACTAATGGTCAGACTTGGGATAAATTTCTGTTCAGAAATATCAACATGTATTCCTTTCCTGAAGAACTTGCTTATTTTAAAAACAAATGAAGAAACCAAAAATGCAGTGCACTTTCACAAAGCATACTGCTGAGAGGAAAAAAAGAGCAGAAATAAACATTTACATAAAGTAATGCAGTCACTCCTCCAGTGATTGCAACCTAATTGTTGAAAACCAAAACATCAATCCACAAAGGATCAAAGAAAAAAACACATAATATTTTTTGCCAGACGGCAAGCCCCCATGCACCCCCACTCCCCCTCCTAATTATATATACTAACTCTCATATCACACTACAGTAGGGAAAAGGGCATATATCCTGATCCCCACTGTACTGAAATCTTGTATGTGCAAAGGTTGAAAATTTTGATCAGTTGATATTAGATCAATTGAACCGGATCAACCAGAAGTCAGTGACTTTCCATTTCAATGGGAAGTTGTGTTACCATTTATCTATAGATAAATATACATAGGATATGTCAGATAGTAACAGTTCAGATGAAACACGATGACCAGATATTTAATTTTGAATTAAGAACATAAGCTTCCTGAGCTCTAGGTTAAAAGAATACGCCTTAGCAAAGAAGACACCATTTTCAGATCTTTATTGAACATAATCATGATGAGCACTTTCACCAATTACAACCATCATCCATTTTGAAAATAAACAAAAAAATCAGAAATCAAGTATCTCCCCACTCCAGCAAATGTATGTGTAGTGAGAATACAGAACAGTCTGGAAAGGATAAATTCTCTTAACCCGACTGAATGTTGCTTTCACTCATTATGCCTTGCATTCACCAGAGATCGAACTTGCATTTAAATAAATACACACATACACTCAGCAATGTCAAAACTAAACTTATACGCCCTATGTTATAGCAATTTGACACAAACAATATGCAGTCACATACCACCAATAATATACTTTTATATTGATTTATATATATATATATATATATATATATATATATATATATATATATATACACACACACACACACACACACACACACACACACACACACACACACACACACACACACAAACACACAAACACACACATACACATATATATAGATAGATATAGATGAGATATATGAAACACACATACACACACACACACACACACACACACACACACACACACACACACATACACACACACACACACACACACACACACACATATATACATAAATATATAGTGTGCAGGGTGTTTGAGCATGTGTACATGTTGTAATCTATACCGCACTTTGATTGCACTCTGTATCAAGTAGCCAGTTTTATAAGGATGGTTCCAGATATAACATATATAGACTAGCCAGTTTGTTACATAACACCCAACTGCATATGAAATTAACTGACATCTTCAAGTCCTGTAACACATCTCATTCTTCTATATATGTGTCAGCCAAAAATCGTAGTGTATTAGATAGGATTATAACTGAGTCTTCTGTCACAGCCATTTATTTGCCCTCAAACAAGAGGTAAATATTCACCAGTAAAGCATCAGTCTAAAGGCAAACGTCTTGACATCCATTTCTGAAACAGATAGTAATGTTATCAAGATCAGACAACATGTCATAATATTATACATTTTTGTAGTTATAAGAATTCTTTCTGAGTTATTAATAAGGATGAAAAGCAAAATGTGAGACAGATCCAAGCAAATGCTAACTGTTTAAAATGAATTACCACAGTTACATTTTCAAGTATGTGATCTGTAGGTCATTTAATGAGACTCAGTGGACATCAGCTGCTACCCAAAAATAATTACAATTAGGAAATGTCCATCTGCTGTCAAAGAAAATTGTTTGTGATTGCCAAAAATAATACTACCGAGCTTTAGATGGTCAATATTGTGTTACAATTGCTACTGATTTACTTAAGGTACATTTATAAACACTAGGCCACAATTTTTAATTTGAATGAACTAGAAGTGTGTTCTAGTGTTTTAAGAATAGTTAGAAAAAATGGATCTAAAGAGCCAGTTTTATTTAAACAATCATCATTCATCAAAACAATATAGTCACCTGAATTAGACATGTTAAGCAGGATTATGTCTTAGACAATTGCCTGTGTTATGTCAGAACAAACAGGTCCATGCAGCACTTTTATGATAAATATGATCCCAGAGATAAATAATGCTTTTGAAATTTAACAATACATGGTGATGCCATTTTACTGTGTGGCATAGTGAGATAATGACATGCCTGTGACTTAACATGGCTTTGAATCATGTGATGTGATATGAATGCTGTGGAAAATAATGCAGGTCAAAGGGGACTGAAGAAGCATTAAGTCAGCACAACTCTCATGGGAATAGAGAAGGGACAGGGGAGTGGGGATGACAGCCATTGCTTGCATCTGGTGGAGATGAGAGTTCAGGAAATTGGCATCTATGAGGGAAATGTTTGAGTTAGATTCAAATAGAGGCACCCATCTCTGAAGAAGTGGACAGTTATCCCCTTACAGCCCTTCTTTGCATGCCCATAAGCAGCTCACATTTTATTTAATTATTTTATTTTATTTTACATTTGTATACTGGGAAAGTCCAACTGGACACAGGTCCATTTTCAGCGGAGGCCCAGAGAGAAAAGCTCCAGATTAAAATGCATGTGATTACATAAAAAACATAAAATGCAAAATGTACATGCAATAAACAATATGAAATCAGCAATCACTTTGTGAATAACAAGTTATGACATAGTAAATGTCATACAAATACACAGTAATAAAGACTAAGTTTAGGATATAGTTCCATATAGTACATAGTAAGAAAATAATCTACATTTTTTATATAATGTTGTTGATAGTATAGAAACAAGACAAGTCATCACTTTTTACAGTAATTGGTGGTCTAGGTGGTATGTTACTCTCCGATTGGTAGTTTGGATGTAGGTGTCAGGAAAAAGTAAATAAGAGGGGTGGGAGAGTATTATATTTGAGATAATGTGGCTAGTTTAGTTGTTACTAAGAAGCAGCATCACTGAGTACTTGAGTAAAAATGAATGAATTGGAGAAGTAAGGCAGAGCTGATTAGTAAACATAATGTTTAGAGGGAAAGATTTAAGTCAGGGTTTCTGGTTAGTTAGATGGGTAGAGAATCAGGATTAGTGGATCTATATATGAAAACGTGGATTAGTGCTCAGGATAGTGAAGGAAATAGCAGGCATATAAGTGTTAAGATGGGAGCAACAGTTTATCCTGGGGAGTTACAGGAGTGCAACTGGGTATTCATAAAGTGTGCCTTGAGGAGCTTTTTGAATTGTGTAGTGGAGGTATTGCAGGACAGGTGGCTAGGTAGGGTATTAAATGCTTTTGAAATAGACTAGCTGAAGAGAGATTTCCCAGCTTCATTATTATGTTTGATGACATCTAGGTGGTTCTGGGTGCTAGATCCTAAGGTTCTTGTTGTAGAATAAGGTGTAATTAGGTTCTAGAGTGCTGGTGTTTTAGTTGGGTAGTAGTATAGTTTGTGTGCCATTGTTAACTGGTTGACTTTCAGTAGACGAGATATATCTAGCCAATTTAGTTGTAATTCAGTAGCAAATCTAGCAATCTTGTTGTAACAAGATCCTAGTTTGTCTAGGTCGGTTTTGTGGAGGTTGGCCAGTACTGGGGTAGCATAGAGGAGGGTAGACAACATATGTGGCCTGGCTATAGTGGTTTTAGTTTGTCTAGTGAGAAATAGTTTGTTCCGAAAGATGAGTCTGAGTCTTTTGTGAAACTTCTTGATAGTTTGGGCTATATGAATATCAAATTGGAGGTTGTTGTCTATTTCTCCACCTAAGAGTTTGGTGTGGGAGGTGGGGGTGATCTTGGTTTTGTTCATGGAAATTATGGTGAAGCTATCACATGAGAGAGTCTACAAGGTCTGAAGATAAGAAGTTTTGTTTTGGTTTATGGCAAGCTGGGAATTAGTGAACCAGGTCTCGACTAGTAAGAAGCAGTTTGGGGTTAGGGAGTGAAGGTCATGTAATGTGTGTGCTGCACATATGAGGGTGGTGTCATCAGCATATTGTACTACTGAGGCATTGGGTGTGGAGGTAGAGAGCTGGTTGGTAAATACAGAGAAGAGTAGTGCGCCAATTATAGAGCCCTGATAGACTCCTAAGGATACTACTAAGAGACAGGATAGTTGGTTCTGCCACTTTACTGCTTGTTGGCACCCTGACAGGTAGCTTTTAAACCATTAGATAGAGGGGGTGCTGATGTTTAGGTTGGATAGTGTATTAAGGAATTTATTATGGTTGACCATATCGATAACTTTAGACAGGTCTAGAAAAATGACTGAAACTAGTTGTCCCTTGTTTCTGTGGTGGTTGATTGTATTGGTAAAGGACATTAGAACTGCAGTATTGCTGTGGAAGGGTCTAAAACCATGCTGACATTTGGATAGCAGATTGTTTTTTAGAAAGAAGTAGTTCATTAGCTGTGTATAAACAACTCTTTCAAGTATTTTTGATAAGAGAGATAAAATAGCAATAGGTTGATAGCTGTTTAATTCTAAGGAGTTGGTATTATGTGAGAGATTTTCCATATAGTAGGTACCTTATACTCTGATATTGATCTATTTATTAGAATAGCAACAGGATAGGCTATAGCTTCTGCAGCTAGCTGTAGGAATTCAGCTGGTAAGTTGTCTGCAGCCACGGTGGTTGGTTTAAGCTTGTGGAGGAGCTTTTTTTTTTATTTTGGATTTGATTGGCACTGGGTATAGGCAAAAGTGGGAGTTGTTATCATGTGTGTTTGTGTTGTCTTGGGTGGAAGGTACATCCCTGCAGTTACTTTTAGTTTGGGTTTCTGCAAAGGTCTGAACTGTTTCGGTGAAATATTTGTTAAACTGAGTTGGGATATTATCCAGGTTATTAACTGTAGCTGGTGTAGGGGTTGCAAATTTCCCTGGTAGAAATATAGAGCTTATAGTGGACCAGAATTTTTGAGGGTTGCGAATATATTTATCTTGGAGGTTTTGGTAGTAGTTGATTTTGTCTAGTTTAATGTGTTTTTTGGCTTTATTGCGGAGTTCTGAGTAGTTTTTTTTGTGGAGTGGGTTCTGTTTTTGTGAAACTGTATCAATGCTTTGTCCCTTTTTTGAGAATGGATTTAGTTCCCCTAGTTAGCCTGGGAGCGTACTTTGATTTAATTATAATGGTTCTAGTGGCAGCATGATTGCTTAATATTTGTAAGAAGGACATGTTAAAGTAGTGTACTGCGTCGTCTGGAGATAGTTCTGATTGTGGCTTCCAGTTGTAACATAATAGGGCATTTATAAAGTCATCTGGTTTAAAGTTCGCTTTGTTTCTGACTACATAAAAGGTTGGCTGGTTAATATGATGAGTTCTTCTTCTAAGAAGGAAGGTATTCTGATGGTCACTTAGGCTGTCTGGCAGACAGCCTACATGGGATGCGAGTGAAGGATCGGCTATAAGAATCCAGTCCAGAATGGATTGATGCTTGGATGTTGTATAGTTTCTAGTGGGGGATGAGATAAGCTGGGTAAACACATGAAGGCTGATGTGGGTAGATGGATTATGGCCAGTGCAATTTTGGTGGTCTATATTAAAATCTCCTAGCAAGATGATTCCTGTGGCATCCAGAGGGTAAGGACGCATCCAGGGGGTAAGGACTGCAGGGAAAAAACAGCTGGCTAGACTGTAATATAACATCTGCTGCATCTCTGTACTGCTCCACGTGTTCAAAAGCAGAACAGATCACCCCTTTTAGATGAGTAATACCAACTCAGTAAAATGACATTGTAGTCGCACATAAACATTGTATGGGATTCACACAAAGCCTACACGATTGTTGATGAATCCCACAGCATTTAATTTTGTTTTGTTTTTATTATGTGGTAGGTACTTTTTTATTTTACACTAGCAGACTGATATTCTATAGGATGTAGTATCAGTAATATTGGAAACTTATTATGTGAATATAATGGTGACTCAAAAGTTCTTAGTTTATTAGTAAACCTGCATCCCTCGCCTCACATATAGTAATAAGCTATGTATGCAGAGACCCCGTGATGAGAATAATCAAGCTGGGGTGGTAAGGGGTTGAGTTCAGTAACAGAAAGATAGAAAGAATGAACAAAAGAAAAAAATAAAGAGCATTAGATGTTAACAGAGGATAGTTGCAAAACCATTTCAAATTATATCATCTGATGGCTTCAGACCATGGATACTGAATAATATAAGCCTTAAGCAATGATGGTCTGTAGATCGGTTAGCTCTTTAGTGTTCTGCTTTGAATAAGGAACTCCATGCAGCCTTACTAGATGTCGTTATACCTGACTGCCTAATCTATGTACCTGTGTACCTGACACCCTATGAGAACACATTGCAATCTTGACAGACACCTGTAAATTTCACTACCATACATTATGCTACTGTTATGGACCACACTCTGCATGCATTGTGCCATTAGCTGATATCCATGAACTTGAGTGCTCATCTTCATGTCCATGCAGCACTGTGCAAACCTCAGTGTTTACCATTAGCAGTACTGCCAATGAACATTAGTGCCCATCATTCATGCTTCTGAAGCACTGCAGAATGTCAATGTACACAACACAGCACCACTGCTTGACACTTGTGAAACTGAGTGCCTGACATCATGCTCTACAGCTCTGTGGGATCTCAATGTGCATACAACACTGCTGCCTAATAGTTGAGAAACATGTGACTAACATCATGCCCCTGAAGCATTGCAGGGCCTCAATGTGCACACAGGAGTGCTACCTAATACTTGTGAAATTAAGTGTCCAACATCATGCCCCTGCAGCACTCTGGGATCTCAAGGTGTATACAGCACTGTTGCCTGATACTTGTGAAACTGACTGCCCAACATCATGCCCTAGCAGCATTGTAAGATCTCAATGGGCACACATCACTGTTGCCTAATACTTGTGAAACTGAGTGCCTAACATCATGGCCCTGCAACACTGTTGGATCACAACGTGCACACAGCACTGCTGCCTAATACTTGTGAAACTGAATGCCCAACATTGTGTTCTTCCAGCACTGTGGATTCTCAAAGTGCACTGACTTATACTTGTAAACTTGAGTGTCCAACAACATGCACTTGTAATGCTAAGGGGGCAATCTTTAAACCTACTTTTTGTATGCCAAATACCCAAAGACCCCACTGTACACTCAACAAACTGCAAACAGATATCTGTCAGCCTGACTACTAAGTTATAGCAACCTGTTACACAAAAAGAATGAACCCCTGTCAGACACCTGTCGACCTAACTACACAACAATATGCATTACAACACTATTTCATATAGACACACACACACACACACACACACACACACACACACACACACACACACACACACACACACACACACATACTAATATACATAACTTATAGTCATGCCAGCTAAATGGAAAGATATATGACCTCTCTCATCTTCCATCTCAGTCTACTCCTTTGCAAGTAAAACAATGCTACAAAATGAAAACACTTTAAATATGACCTGTGATAGAAGTTACCAGAGTTATACTTAGAGCAGTTCTTCAAGGGATGTTCTGTTTCCCTGTTATGCAGCCCAGTCAGTCTCTCATGTTATTTGCATGAGAGATCAACCAACATTCTTCTGTTTTTCATCCCTTTGTGGAAATTCTGGTCATGTCTTATAGCTCTGCATTGCTACACTGCAATGCCTCTTTTCTAAACAGCTATTCATTGTAGAAAATATATCATCTTGCAAATCTCCATGTCCCTATGTCACCATGCAGGTACTCTAGGTTTACTTTCTTGGCCATATTCAGAAGAATAGGTTAGATATACATTGAATAAATAGATAGCTTGTATACCCAAAGATTTTCCTACCTTTGGACCAAGATTCCTTTGAATGTTAAACAGTTTAACACATTGCTCAACTTCAGATTCTGACATGATGACTAGATTGATACCCACAAATTTAATCCTGGGGTAAGAGGTATGGCCTCTACCCAGAAGATTCAATGGCGTATATACCTAGGTTCCATATGATCACCCAGCTCACCTCTTGACTAATATGTATCTATGAACCTATATATAAATCCTGTAATATTTAATGCACTCAGATGCGCAGTAATGGATGAAATTCAGAAACGTCTGTATCAGAATCAAGATGTATGTGTATAGTTAGAAGCTTTAAACTTGATTATACAATTCTTGTCATAGTCATCATCATCATCACCATCCGCCCCCCTTTTGCCCGTTTCACTAGAGCTTGTATTGTTGCATCAACTGCAACTCACCTGATTTATAGCCGCTCTCATATCTTCTTTGACAGTCCGGTTTGATTGTCACAGGCCTTTTCAAATGGAATTCTTCCATTTCTTGTTTGGGTGCTTCTGTATCCTCATGCCTTCTTCCTGTCTCTTCCAAATCATCTTTATCAGATCATATTCTGCTTCCCCACGCATGTGACCCAACCACCAAAATCTGTTGTTCTTTATCTTCCTTTCAACTGGGGCTACTTTGGCATCTGCTCTGATGTCTTAATTTTTCATTTGTTCACAGTGCGCATCCTACCACCAATCTCAGAAACTTCATCTCCATCACCTCAAGCTTCCTCAGCTGCTTTACGTCCTCTGCTCAGGATTCGGTGTCATACAGAAGCACTGGTTACAACACTGTTTTGGACACTTTTCCTCCTCTTTTTGCTGTCATGGCCATTGTTCTATCCATACTCAATGTCATCCCATGTGCCTTCAGTTTTACAATCTTATCCCTTATTAATTGCAGAAGTTGACTTAAGAACTGATACACACCCACTCCCACTCCCACTGGAAACCTTTTTGTGAGATCAAAATCTGTATGTACTTGTGCTACTGGGTCCTTGTACATAGCATGTACTAATTTTACTAATGTTTCTAGAATGTTGAACCATTGCAGGACTATCCTAATTAGCTTTCTTGGGACCTTGTCACATATCTTTTCCAAGCAAGTTTCAGACTGCTCATTTGTATTGTTTTTTCATCTCCAACTTCTTCTTCATTTTCGATCTCTGCGAGAATGTTGTTTCAGTAGTTTTGTGTCCTGATCTGAATTCAACTTCTTCATCTCATTTTACTTTCTGCTGCACTGTATATTTGTTTATTAGTCTCCTTTCAGGTACTTTTATGCAGTATAACAGGAGTCTCATACCTTTATAGTGCCCACTGTTGTGAATGTCACCTTTGATGCTGTACAATGGCACTAGAGTACTTACTTTCCAGTCATCCGAGGTATTCCTTTTAGTTCATAAAGTGATGAATTCTCGTGAGGCATTTCTCCACAAAATGCCTAATATCTTGATATTGTATGCTGTGAGTACATATGAGCCTGTCACATTCCGTGACTATATTTTCTTTAGTACTCTTTGGACCTCTTCAAGGGTGGATTCTTTGTCCTGTTTCAGTGTATGTTGTATGACAGACAATACAGGTTCTGTAGAGTTTTCTTTATTCAGAAGGTTACTGAAGTACTCCTTCCATCTGCCTTTGATGTCTTCTAGACTAGTAAGTCGATTATTACTAGCTTTCATTTTGAATGGCATCTGGTAGCTATCTTTTTTCTTATTCTTTTTCGTTTTTTTGCCTTGCAACCTAATAGACCTTTTTCTCTTTCCAAAAGCTGTAGTGTTTTTTGCCTCTTTGTATGAAAAACATTATGTCTTCTTATCATGCTTCATTTTTTTTTCTACCTCCCATTTCTTCCCACAGTTGTGTTTTATTCTGATAACTTCCTGGGCTTCTGTATTCCACCACTAGCTTTCATTTCATTTAATTGATGAATACATTGAAGTAGTGCTGGCATACATTTCAAACTGTGTTGATGGGGTAACAGATACCAAGCGTATCAGTATTAGAGCTAACCAGAAACCATGGCTCACACCTAAGGTATATGACCATTTGAAGGAGACAAACGCAGCTTACAGGACTAATGGCAAAATGAAAGCAGCCCTAAGTGTAGCAAGAGGTAATCTGAGGAGGTAAAATATAAAAAAAAAAAATAAAAATAAAATTATTTATGAATTTAGGAATCAGTAAACATCTCTGTAACCGCATCCTGGACATCCTGATTGAGAGACCACAAAGGGTATATTCAGGTAAGAACATATCAAAATGCATAAAGATTAAGACCGGGGTTCCACAAGGATGTGTTCTCAGCCCACTGTTATTCACCATCCTGACCCACAACTGCAATGCTAAGCACAAGTCCAACAATGTCATCAAGTTGCTGATGACACCACAGTCTTGGGGCTCATCACAGGCGAGGATGAAAGGACATACAGAGAGGAGGAGGCATCTCTGATCAGTTGTTGCAAGGGGAACAACCTTGACCTGAATGTAAGCAAGACCAAAGAGATTATCATCGACTTCAGGAAAAGGAGAACAAACCACCTCAGCTCAGCTCAGGATCAATGGTAATAGTGTGGAGAGGGTTAAGAGTACAAAATTCCTGGGTGTACACATATCAGAGGATCTATCGTAGTCAGGAAACACCAGCCAACTGGTCAAGAAAGCACAACAACACCTCCACTTTTTAAGAAGGCTGAAAAAAAGCTATGCTTCCTCCTCATATTCTCTCCCCCTTCTACAGAGGTGCAGTAGAGACCTTCCTCACCTGCAACTTCACAGTTACAGAAAGGAAGGCACTGCAAAGAGTGGCGAGGGTTGTAGAAAAAGTAACAGGTTCCAGTCTTCCATTGATATATCTTTATTCTGCAAGAAGCATCCAAAAAGCCACCAAAATAATGCAGGACAACACACATCCTGCACATGGACTGTTTAAGCATCTGGCTTAGGGCAGGAGATATCTCAGCATCTGCTGCAAAACTGCAAGATTTAGTAACAGTTTTACAGTGATTAGACTTCTAAACTCGGGCACTAATCCCAGGTGTCTGGACAGGTAATAAGTAAATTTTTATTTATTTATGCAATATATACTTACATATATTCCAAGTAAATCCAATATTTATTTATTATATCCATAGTCAGTATTATTTAACTCACTCAATTGCAATATTAGACAAATAACTTGGGCATTGCAATCTGTAGTGTGTTTTGTTTTACTTTAAATAGTGTAGTTAATTTAACTCAGGGGAGGGTATTCTCTTCGTATATGAGTGTTGGTAAATATCTCTGCTCATTCCTGCATGTATTGAGAGTAATATTGTATGTTTTAGTTATGTTTATTCCTCTACTTGTATGCGTTGTTTCACTTTCCTTTGGAATCTGAAGAATTGGGCTGATGCACAAAATTTTGTTTAGGCTACATGTGTGTAATTCTAAATGACAATAAAGTTTACTTTGACTTTGAGTCTGACATTGACATTTTTCCACCTTATTTCGTCACATGTCTCAGCCACATATCTGTTCTATCATTCATCTTCAGCTCCTCCTTTTTCCTCTCCCTCATGAGGTACTAGACCCCTGAGTATTTCTAGGAACTCCTTTGCTTTTGCTCCAGACTACTTCCAGGTTTCTAGCCTAGTCTTTGTTGAGAGCCTGCTCTGGCTCCTGCTGGCAGATTTGTTTGTTTGTTTGTGTCTTTCGGCTTTTTCCCGGTTAAGGGTCGCCACAGCGGAACTCCTGTCCGCTAATGATTGGCAGTAGATTTTTACGTACTGGCTTGCCAGGTCTAACACACAACCTTCAGTGAAGGAACGCCCATTCACGCATGTCGCCACACAGAATACGCTCTAACTGAGAATCGAATGGGCAACGTCTAACTGTGAGGCGACAACGCTACCGCAGCACCACCACCGCAGTGTATGATTGTGGTAAATCAGTGGTTTATGTTGGGGACTGACAGTTTCACTTCAGATTACTTTACATCTCTGATTTTACCCTGATGGCCCTTATTTACTAAGAGGATGTCTTCCTGACATACATCTTGACTAATCTTGTATGTGATCTTGTCTGTCTTGCCGAACCATGTGTTGGCCACCATTAAGTAATTTGCCATACAAAAGTCTAGAATGGCTTCTCTTTTATTATTTCTGTTGGCTCTCACATGTGAACACAGACAGGCTTCATATCCTTTTCTTTCTGTTTCATCATGACCATTCGGATCCTGCACATCTATTAGTGTTATATCATATCACCGGTAATTCTCAACTATATAATCTTGGCACAATGAATATATGCAATATTGTGAGATGACTCACTATCTTAAAATTAGTCTTCAGGACACTTCTGATAAAGTTCTCTTTTTAAACTACAGAGTTAAAGTGTTTATGTTTGTCAGTGCTGGTAGCTGTATTTTAATATAGTATTCCATGACTTTCATTTTTTTGTGTATTTTTCTGGTGTTAAATTTTGAATGTATACTAAGGAGTATCTTAATTTCTACAATGACTATTGTATTCCCAATTCTGAAATACTCTCCCTGCATACCTCTCAAACTCTTAGTGTAAGAGATTTAGATAAAGCCAAAAATAATGCAGGGACAAAGGACCAAATATAGGGGCAATTTTTAAATATTGCTCTTATAAACTTAGGAAGTTGGCAGGATGACAGTTTTTGCATTAACATACATTTTCTGAAGGCTATGAAATCTGAAACTGAAACTTCTGTCATTATTTAGTGACTTTAATCCTCAATGATTTGCCAGAAAACCACCAGTTTTGCGAGTAACAGACTAAAAAATGTAAAGCAAAAATCTGGTAATTCTATGGAAATCTAGACAGTTGAGCGTTATGTCTCCCTGTAGCCAAGGCTTCCAGTTAACATATGTATAGTTTAACCCATGGTACATGAGTTGAGCATGGTTATATTTCGAGGATACTTTAATATACCTGTGATGCCAGACTTAACAAATGCCACTTTCATGTCTAAACAAATGAAACAGACATGCACACTCATACCACACATATAATGTAGTTATTTACCATATATTATGAGATATATTATTTTGTATGTAAGGAAGTGATATAACCAAAGTAACCCCTCAAGTAAATTTAACCGGATGTGAAAGGATGGTGCTGTAACCTTGAATAATCTGCACTAAGTACTCAGGACTGTCTGTAATCTTGTGGTTGGCCTTCACATCTTCCTAAATGTGTAGTAGTAATGTTCCATTTTAAAGGATAAAAACACTATAAAAAATAGATATCTGTGAATCTGTAATGTATTTCTTAATGAATAGTACTAAGATTTAACTGATGCGAATAACACATATTTGTGCTAACTGCTTATGCAAAGACCTTTTTCAGTATACAAGTATTTCCAGTGCATTTTAAAAGTTATATAACAATGATTGTGGTACGACTATCCTGGATCTTGGTATGCATTGGCAACAGACACACACTCACACACACACACACACACAAACACACACACACACACACACACACACACACACACACACACACACACACCCACACCCACACAAACATAGATAAAGACATATGCATGCACAACTGGAGTGACTTATTTTATATGTAAGTGGACCAGTACATAAATCCCATTTGTCCAATGGTGCAAATTTAAACAGCTCAGTACTTTGAAATTGCTAGAGGTGAGAAGCACTTCTTTCTGAATACAGAAATATTAACTGGAAAGAATTTATTATGCCTGCCATACATACACAGTACTTCAAAATTCTGTATTGCAATACAAAGTTTTACAGCAGCGTAATATCCAGAATGTGTAAAGGCAAGCTTAAATTCACCAAGGAAGAGAACATGGACCTCATCAGCACTATAAGGATAGGTGGTGTATTACAATTAGTAAGAAGACTTAACCACTACACACATGGCTGCAGTCAGGAGGTGGTTGTCTCGGATGTCAATGCTATTTCTGGACATGGACATGGAACTTGTAAATGCTGCCAGTGGGTCACCAACATGTAGGATACTAAGAAAGGAGGGAATATAAAATAAAACTACTTTAATAGAGTTGCAGAGTGGGAACATCATCCATGCTTACTTTGGCCACCAATTAAGCTGTTTCCTAGGCTAATAGTGGTATCTGCACATATAGTGGAGCAGAGCTGAAGGGTAGAGCTCTACCACATCTAGTTATATTGCCTTTAAACAATTTTAAGTTAAATAAGTGTACGTTAGAATTAATATAGATAGCATCTGTGATTCCATGATAGACAAAACTGATTTACAATTGTGAGGTATTTCCTATCCTTATTTCAGACTGTTAGTTCCCTTGTAAGCTACATTTGTTTGGTTTATTATGCAGTTAAGTGTATATATTTACAGATGAAAGCAAAGTTTGTCTGTGTTTGCATGGGAAATCTTGGTGACACATCTATGATGGCCTGATATTTGAATTCTATCTTGTATAATTTTACTAGCTCAGAGTAATTGGCATCAGAGATTTTAAGTACGGCAATCCTAGGATATCTATTTATTTGCACAGTAGACTCTTCTTTAAATATTGTCTTATACAACTGGCTGTTATTTTTATATACGTTGTGCATTGTGTTCTCCTCTGTATACTTAACCTGTATCAGCAGTGTCTATTGTTAATGATTTACTTATTCACTTTTATGGTCATGGTGATGATTTTTATTATTCATTTATACATCAATATCTAGTATCTGAGAAGAGGTTATTAATTAACACTGTAGGCTGGCAAGGTTTTGGTATCTGCCTCTACTCAAAAGATGACCATACTAAGAGATATTCATTTTATACTTTAAATTTGGCTAAAATGAGAGGTAAGTTAGTCAGCGTGTTTTAGTCTCTAGCCATATTTAGAGTAGTTGCAGGCAGAAAGAAAGCTGTGGGGACATTCTTCTTTCAGATGAGATATTAATTTGTGGTACCATCATCCCGAATTGGTGGTAGCTCAGGTGAATATGGAAGATGTCATGGTACTTATTGAAAAAAATAAGGTCAATTCAGTTGTTCTGTTGCCAATTTCCCCTAGTCAGTATGAATACCACCTCAGGTGTCCCCTAAAAAGAGACAATTGGCTTAGTGTGGCTAACCTAATTTACAAAGTACAAATAAAATAAAAATAAGTAAATTGGAGAATTCTGCCAGTCTTCTATGAAAACTGTTTGCATGTGTACATGTGTGCACGAGCTCGTCCACATGTGTGTGTGTGTGTGTGTGTGTGTGTGTGTGTGTGTGTGTGTGTGTGTGTGTGTGTGTGCAAATTTGTTTGCAAAGCAGTTACCATGAGTAAGGTACATTGGAAGACATTGTGGTTCACAGGGAGGGTGATGAGAAAGAAGCCTTGGGTTCAAGGCCAAGGACAGAGCTCTGCAAGAGAAAGGTGTTTAGTCCTAGTCTAGGTGTGGATATTGGAAGCTTATATCCAGGACAGCAGTGCATATTTCGTTTATGCTCTTGAAGAGAAGTTGCATTTGTTGAAATATTTACTAAATCATATTTTTGTGGGGTTTTTTTTGTTTAATTTAACAATTGGGTGCTAGTGGCATGGCTTCAGACATCATTCTTCAAGTGGCCAGTAGACCTATGTGGAAAATGGACCAGATCTGAGAACCAAAAAAAAAAATACACTTTATGCATTGCCGCTTAGCTAGGGTTAAACTATTTCTGGTGCCATAAAGTCTGCTGTTCAAATTTTCCCTTAGAACTAGCCAGTTTTTTTAGTTTTAGCACTCAAATCTGTTTCTTTGAGCTCAGCACTTGTTCAGAACTCATTGTAAGCCCTAAATAAGCTACAAATTACTACATCACTCAACTTTCCTCACTTGTCTAGAGGAAAACACTTTTTAGTACTTAATAAATAAGCACCTATCCAGTCATGTCTTAGGGTCAGCTCCCAGTGTTTTCTCCTGTCTACCTGATGAATCTGGGTATCTTGGGGCAATGCAGCAATTGCCTTATGTACACAGACAACCCTCTCGTCCTACCACCCAACACTACAAACTGTGAGAGATGCACTTAAATCTCTCTTCACCCAAGACTGGACTAGACAATCAAGAGGAGAAGGTAAACACTTGCACCACACCACACTCATCACATAGTCCCTCAAAACCTACACCACCAAAACACACACATAGCAATGCAAAACACACACCTACATTTGCGGAGGCTCTCAATAAAAATCTGCTCAAGCAACAAAGACCTCCAACACAGAAATGCATGCAACCTCCACCCCCCAACACAACCCAAATGACACATAGCCCACAAACTCAGTGTGCCACTCAACCCCAGCCCATAAGGCATAACAACGTACCATTCACTCTAGTCATAAGTGACTACTATAGTCAGGCACACTGATGTTCTACTCACCAGGCTAAACAAGGAGAAAGTTACTGTCAGCTTCCTGTCGGGTGCCAGGATCTGCCACATAACACACGCACTCAGGTCACTCTACAACAAGTACAAATATTACTCTGTCATTGCCCATGTTGATGTGAATGACCTGAGACATACCACCCTGGACTATATGAATAGAGACATGGAGGAGCTCTCCGATCTTGTAGCCCAGGCAGGTATGATTCTAGCCCTGAATTTCATCCTGCCGTCACCCAGAATGATACCACAGTACAAGGACAAAATGATTGACTTCAACAATTGGCTAAGTTTCTGGTGTCATTCTAAGGGGACCCAGTATCTGTCTGCCTGGAATGACAAGATCGACAGACAACGATGCTTTGCCAGAGATGGCCTGCACCTATTAGCCTTGGGATTCTGGATACTGGCTAAGGCTCTGGCAACCCCTATAGTGCCTTTTTAGGCAAGGTTCCAATGACAAATTCACCACCGTAACAGGTACAACTAAGCAAAATCTGAGGAGGTAACGTTACTCAATGCTAGAAGTCTAAACCTCAAAATGCATTCACTCGAGACACTCCTTAAAATGGAGAACATTGACATCTGTGCAGTGACAGAGACCTGTTTCAAGGCTCCAGAGTGCACCCCTGCATTACCAGGCTATAATTCATGCCACACCTTTCGGTAACCTAACCTGGACCGAAACACTAAAGGTGAAGGCGCATCCATGATCATTAAGGATATCCACACCTCCAGGCTTGTTGCTCAGCATAGTGCATCCAAGATTATCCAAGTGCAACTAACTCTGGGCAAGACTGCAATCCAAATTGTAACTTCCTACCGATCCCCCACCATGCCGCAGAATTCCCTCTCCTCATTTCTTGATACACTGGAAAATATTAGGGTACAACCTAACACTGTAATAATGGTCGATTTCAATAGTCCCATTAACTGGGAAAACTATTCATGTACCAACCCTTTTGCTCAACGTTTTCTGGAATTCATAAATTCCAATGCCTTGGATCAACTTATCCAAATCCCCACCAGGGGCAGTAATATCCTAGACCTGGTCATTACCAACATAGGTGACCGGATTTCCACACCAGAGGTCAATTCCTCATCGGTCAGATCTGACCACAAGCTAATCAGCCTAGACATCAACATCCTGTCCCCACCCCCCACTAGGGAAACCACCATAAAAAAATTCTCCAAAGCCAACTTCACACTTCTTAAGATAGAAGTGGCAAACTTCACGACACCCATGCAGATGGACAATAGAGGTACGACTGCTGAATCCTACACAAATGCACTTTATAAGCACTTTCATGAGTGCATGGATCGTGCTATCCCTAACAGAACCAAGACGCTATCCTCCAAAAAAAGGAAGCCAATCTGGTGGTCCCCTGCCATAAACAAACTCTACAACAGGAAAAAGAAACTCTTGCAAAAAAGAGTAAAATCCCATGACTGGAAGTACTCCCTGGTCAGCCTCAATAAGAAGCTGAGATCCCTCATAAAATCCTCCTAAACTAGTTAAGAAAACAAAATTTCCACTGATTCTAAAGACAACCACAAAGCATTCTATATCTATGTCAAGAATCTCAATGGCCCACTCAGATCTGCTCAGAGTTACAGCACAATGGCACTAAATATACAGAACCAAGTGATATTGCCAACATCCTGGCAGATAGGTTCAGTGCTAACTTTACCCCCCACCCCCTTAAGGGCCCATCTCTATACTGGAAGAATGCAACGTTCCTGTAATCACGGCTGCACAGGTAAAAGCCACACTCTCCAAAGCCAAGAACACAGCATCCATGGGACCTGACAACATCCCAGGCTGTGTTCTACATGAACTACAGAATGAACTGGCACCCCACCTAAGCACCATGTTCAATCATATCCTCACCTCGGACTTTGTGCCTAATGAATGGTGCACAGCAATGGTTATCCCACTCTACAAAGGGGGAGCCACCACGGACCCTGGAAACTACAGCCGCATTAGCCTAATGAACCTGGTCTGCAAGGCCATGGAATGTATCATCATGGAACTTATAAACAAAGACATTGCTGATTTCCAAACTCTGGACCCCACCCAGTTCGGGCTTGTAAAAGGCAGATCATGTCTGCTAAACCTGATTGACTTCTTTGAAGCAGTCACCAAAGCCGTAGATGAGGGTAAAGTGGTTCACACAGCCTATCTAGAGCTCGCCAAGGCTTTTGACACCATCCCCCACTCTGGAATTATAGATAAACTCACTATACTAGGTATAAATCCCTATGTCACAAGATGGGATGCCAACTGGCCCACTGACAGAACCCACACTGTGAAAGCAGCAGACTCCAAATCCGACTTCAGAACAGTGACAAGTGGAGTACCACAGGGTTCAGTCCTGGGTCCTCTCATGTTTGGTATCTACTTTTCTGAAGTACAGGATAACACAGAAGGTCTTTGGCTAATGAAGTTTCCAGATGACTGCAAACTAGGAGCCATAATTGAAAGTCCAAACGATGTAGACATCCTACAAAAGGGCCTCACTGAGACAGATTCCTGGTGTCAAAGCCATGGCCTCAAGCTCAATGCCAAAAAGTGCATTGTCATCCCCTTTGGTAAAAACTCTGTACCCATGAGCTACCACATAGGTGGTAGTCTACTTAACACCGAAAGTGTGATAAGAGACTTTGGGACACAGGTGGACAGTAGTCTCTCCTTTGATAATGATATCGCCACAGTAGTCAGGAAATCCTTCTATGTGGTGCACCTTATCACAAAAGGTTTCTCATCCAGGAAAAAAGAGGTAATTGTTCCCCTGTACTCATTGCTCATTAGACCTATTATAGAGTACAATGCCCCTTTTGGTATGTACCTCACAAGACATCTACAACAACTGGAAAGGCTGCAGAAATACCTCACAAAGAGGATTACCGACCTCAAAGAGATGCCCTACGCAGACCATCTCAAAATACTCCAGCTTTACTCCATCACATATCGCCTACTCAGAGGTGATCTCTGCCTAACATACAAAGCTATGGCAAAACCAGAGCTGTTGGATATGCTCCACTTAAAGAAATCCCAATCCCTCCGAGCTACACGTTCTAGGGACCTAAACCTTGTCACCACAATAAACAGAACATGCTGGAGGGATAGATTCCTGACCCAGAGACTTCCCATACTCTGGAACAAACTACCTGTCTATATCAAACAAAGCTCCTCATTAGCAATCTTCAAGAAAAATCTTGATGATTGTATGGGGAATAGGAAATTCACCCCGGGAATCACCTCTGTGGCTGTGCTCAACAGGGGCTCAGGAAAATAATTTTCTTGGGTGGCAAAAGCCAGGGTACCTTTTTAGCTAGGCTTGTGTAGGCCCTAGGGCTGATAGCCTAGTACCTACCTATGAACTTATGAACAAAACCTACTCCCTCTCATGCTTAGCTGGTACACTTGTAAGTAGTGTTGGGATTCAACCCACCATTTGGTATCAGCTTAGTCCATCATAGTTGTTCAGTTGGTGGCAAGTGATGCCATTCTCTATTCTAGGCAGTAAAAGTTCTTATCTTGTGCATGTACATTTGCAGGTGAGCCAGGGACCCCACACGATGTCTGTTGGTACTGCCTCAGCACCGTATCACATTCAGATGTGACAACATAAGGTTGTCATTCACATCTTGTATTTACATCTGTATAAGAAATTTGAGAAGGTAGGTTTGTTTCATTTCTACATGTAATGCTCATACACATAAAGAACTGCCTTGCACCTGTCCTATAAGGCACTTTGACATTGACAGTGGTGACATTAGGCACTCTGCACAAACCTCTGTGGATGGTTTTCACACAGTGTCTATTGATAATGTATCCCAGAAAAGCAACACCCATGGTAAAGATATATTCTCTGTTAGTGATGAAAATGTAACAACCATGTGACAGGCTACACTACATATGTAGGAACACTACAGATATTGAAAGAGAATTGACTGCATATTCTGAGTAACGTGCAAAAACTGAGCATGCACCTGTTAACACACACCTCAGTAAGGTCATGATGCAACTCAAATTGCTGCCGTTATTTGTAGGGGTACTGCTGCATAATCATCATCATCATCTGTACAGCTGTTCCCTCAGTGCTAACCAAAAAGAGACACAGTATAAAGGTACAATATTGTCATTAGACCTCTGTGTGCATGATGAGCACTGAGGACCATACCACTCAACTGCTTAGCATAAGAAATCTGGACATAAGGAAAAATAATGGGAAAGGGACAAAGGCCCAAGAATCAGGGACAGATTTTAATTACTGTTCCTATAAACTAAATAAAGTGTTTTGCATTAGCATGCATTTTCTGAAGGATATGAAGTCTGAAACTCAAACTCCATCCATTATTTAGGGACTTCAGCCTTCAGTGTTTGCCAGAAAACCTCATATTGTATGAGGAACAGACGAAAAATATGTGGCAGACATCTAGACATTCTGCAAAAATCTGGACAGTTGAGAGGTATGCTTTGAATATGGCTTCTAATCAAAATTGTTGGCCAGCAGTAATGTACAGATATTATTTGCATGCTGTTGTCAATACTTGCCTCCCCCAGGATGGATCACTTCTAGGGTGATGATAATATCTTCTATGTCTATAAACTAAGCTAAAGGTTAGACTACAGTGTCTTCATTATTTATACATATTTGAGTAATGTTATATTACCAAAAGTTATAGCATTTTTTATGTGTGACTAGAATGATATACAGCTGTATAAACAGTGGAGGACAATAATATGTTTTCCACATGCATGTGCACAAACAGACTGTGTGTGTCTATATATGTGTGTGTGTGTGTGTGTGTGTGTGTGTGTGTGTGTGTGTGTGTGTGTGTGTGTGCAAATTTGTTTGCAAGTACACACACACACACACACACACACACACACACACACACACACACACACATACAAACACAGACACAGTTTTTTTACTGACAAAGAAAAAAACTGTGGTTCATTTTATCTAAAACACATCAACACTACATTTTTATTAAAACATTTAAACACATTTCATTGACAATTATGTAACTGCATTGGAAATGACTGCTGGTGTTGTTTAGGGGGATCAATATTATAATTCAAATAAGTGCTGATGATAAGAGCTTTTTGCCATGTTATTGCTATCTGTTATGTTGTGCAACCATCTCTAGAACTTTATGCATGTGCATCAGCAGTGATTTAGTGTGTGAGGAGATTTGTTCTCTGAAATTGTGAGAGGGCTTGTCCCCAGGAAAAAAAAAAAAAGCTTTTGGAGGGAGTTCTTGTGTGAATTATGAGTTGGCATAATGGGTAAGGTGGTTATCTGACAAATGTAAGGTGCAGGGTTTGGTTCCCAACAGGGATAATTGACTATGCTTAAAATGGCCCACAATGATTAGACCCATACTGACCCATGAACCTAAACATAACATTCACAATGAAAAGTGAGATAAAGCAGTGCTTTTTTGTCAATAGAATGAACTGGTGATGACAGAGATATTTTTTATATATATATAAATATATATATATATATATATATATATATATATATATATATATATATATATATGTATATATTGTTTAATGGAATCTTGGAAAGTCAGAGGATGCCTGAGGAGTAGAGAAAAAGTGTTTTGGTACCTATTTTTAAGAATAAGGGTGATGTGCAGAGCTGTAGTAATTACAGTGGGATAAAACTGATCAGTCACAGCTTGAAGTTATGGGAAAGAGTAGTGGAAGCTAGGTCAAGAAGAGAGGTGATGATTAGTGATCAGCAGTATGGTTTTATGCCGGGAAAGATGACTACAGATGCGGTTTTCTCTGAGAGTGTTGATGGAGAATATAGAGAAGGTCAGAAGGAGTTGCATTGTGTCTTTGTGGACTTGGAGAAAGCATATGATAGGGTGCCTAGGGAGGAGTTATGGTATTGTATGAGGAAGTCAGGAGTGGCAGAGAAGTATGTAAGAGTAGTACAGGATATGTACGAGGGTAGTGTGACAGTGGTGAAGTCTGCAGTGGGAGTGACAGATGCATTTAAGGTGGAGGTGGGATTACATCAAGGATCAGCTCTGAAGCCTTTCTTATTTGCAATGGTGATGGTCAGGTTGACAGACGAGATCAGACAGGAGGTCCCATGGACTATGATGTTTGCAGATGACATTGTGATCTGTAGTGAGAGTAGAGGCCAGGTTGAGGATCCCTGGAGAGGTGGAGATATGCTCTAGAGATGAGAGGAATGAAGGTCAGCAGGACTAAAACTGAATATGTGTGTGTGAATGAGAGGGGAGAATAGAGGAATGGTGAGGATGCAGGAGTTTAAGTACTTGGGGCCAACAGTTCAGAGTAATGGTGAGTGTAGAAGAGAGGTGAAGAAGAGAGTATAGGCAGGGTGGAATGGGTGGAGGATAGTGTCAGGAGTGATTTGTGACAGACAGGTACCAGTAAGAGTGAAAGGGAAGGTCTACAAGAGGGTAGTGAGACCAGCTATGTTGTATGGGTTGGAGACGGTGGCATTGACAAAAAGGCAGGAATCAGAGCTGGAAGTGGCAGAGTTAAAGATGTTAAAATTTGCACTGGGTGTGACAAGGATGGACAGGATTAGGAATCAGTATAACAGAGGGTCAGCTCAGGTTGGACAGTTTGTAGACAAAGTCAGAGAGGCGAGATTGCATTGGTTTGGACATGTGCTGAGGAGGGATGCTGGGTATATTGGGAAAAGGATGCTAAGGATGGAGCTGCCAGGTAAGAGGAAAAGAGGAAGGCCTAAGATAAGGTTTATGGATGTGGTGAGAGAGGACATGCAGGTGGTTGGTGTGACAGAGCAATATGCAGAGGACAGGAAGAAATGGAAACAGATGATCTGTTGCGGTGTCCCCTAATGGGAACAGCTGAAAGAAAAAGAAGAAGATGTGTATATCTATATATATATATATATATATATATATATATATATATATATATATATATACACACACACACACACACGCACGCACACACACACACACACACACACACACACACACACACACACACACACACACACACACACACACACAAACACACAGACATATATATATATATATATATATATATATATATATATATATATATATATATATATATATATATATATATATATATATATATATACATATATATATATATATACATATATATATATATATATACACACACACACACACACACACACACACACACACACACACACACACACACACAGAAGAGAAAGAGAGAGAGAGAGATTATTTATTTATTTATTGGCATTTGCTGACCGTGGAGGTGTGTGTGAGAAAAAAAAATATTTCAACAGAGGCCCAGAGAAAAAGGTTCCACAGTACATAAGAAAAGCATGATAAAAATATTTGATACAATCAGAAAACATAATAAAAGCATCATATAAATTATATTATACAATAAAAGATAAAATTATGCCAAGAAAGATAACTGATGAAAAAGATATCAGTCTTAGCTTTAGGTTATGCTAAGAAAAGTTAGAAGACAAGTGTGGAAAATAAAAGTAGGTTGCTCTGTATAGGTCCAGAAAAATGAAGACCTTATGATAACAGAAATTTAGAAAAGTGACCGATGAACAGGAGTGTAGTTTGACCAGTGCTAGTATGTTGTGAGTGAAAGGGTTGATTAGGGAATGAGGAGTGGATGTGAAAAGCGTTAGAAAGTGTGGTAGGAAAAAGAAATAGTAGAGGAGAAGCAGAATAATAGGATGGATGAGAAGAGGGAAGACTAGATATAGAAAAGGAAAGGAAATAAATGAAAGAATAAGGTGAAAAGATAATGAAGGAAGATTAAAGAGAAATGAGTCAGAGAGTCAAATGAAAGAAAAATATAATTTATAGTGAGTAAGAAAGTTTGCCAAGAGTACAACATGAACAGAGCCATGAACTGCTAAGGAAGTTTTTAGAGATGTTTTAAATCAACACAACTACATCAGCACACAGTCAACACAAACTAATACCTCCAAAGAATGAACTGCAAGCACCCAAGGCAAGGATAAAGATGCAAAATAATCACAATTTATTAAAAACAAAAAAACTGTTAGTTAAGCACTTTCATCTCTCTCATTTAAGACTTCATCAAGAGATGTCTTAAATGGTAAGATATTAAGGGAGCCCCTTATAGTAATGGGTATCTGGTTCAAAGTTTTGACTACACAGTAAGAATAGAAGATTTTGCCAGCTATGTAATATGCCTTATGTATGGAAAGCATTTGTTGTTGCTAGAGTGCATTGTGCAATTGGGGTGTTGTATGGGGAGAATTAGTTTGTTGTTAGAGTGCAGTGTGCAACTGGGGTGATGTATGGTGAGCATTTGTTGTTAGAGCACAGTGTGCAATTCGGATGATATATGCAGAGCAATAGTTTGTTGTTAGTGTGCAGTGTGCAATTGGGGTGATTTATGAAGAGCATTTGTTTGTTGTTAGAGAGCAGAGTACAATTTGGATGATGTATGGAGAGCATTTGTTTGTTGTTAGAACACAGTGTGCAATTGGGATGATGTATGAAGAGCATTATTTTGTTGTTAGAGCACAGTGTGCAATTTGGATGATGTATAGTTTGTTGTTAGTGTGCAGTGTGCGATTAGGGTGATGTATGCAGAGCATTTGTTTGCTGTTAGAGTGCAGTGTGTGTGATTGGGATGATGTATGGAGCGCATTTGTTTATTGTTAAAGCACAGCGTGAAATTGGGATGATGTATGGAGATCCTTTGTTTTTTGTTAGACCACAGTGTGTAATCATGATTATAGTTCTGAGAAGTGTACTAAGAGTGGGGCAGTCAGAGTTTGTTTATAAGTTTGTAGGTAATGAGTATTTGAGTATAGTTAAGACAGTGGGGTAGTTCTAGCCAGTAGAGTTGTCTGAGGACTGAGCAGTCATGGTTGCTGGGGACGTTTGCCAGCAGCAATGCAGGCAATTCTCCTGTAACTTTGTTCAAGTTTAGATCCAATGGATGTTTGGAGACTGGCAAATAGAGGAGCACAGGAGAGAAGATAACATATACGTATTTTCAAGGGGTAGTTTGGAAGAATTAGTTAGGTATTTTTATCTTCTGTATAGCATGCCAACTTTCGATGATTTTTTATGATAGAGCTGTGAATGTGGTGGTCAAGCCTGAGGTTATCATTTTTGGATACTCATAAAAGTTTGGTGTGGTAAACTGTTTTGATTACTGAGTGGATGAGAGAAGTGATTTTAAAATTGGCTTTGTATTGAGCATGGTTTTTGTGGAAAAATAGTAGTAATTTGGTTTTCTTTGGGCTGCATAAAAGCTGGGTATCTGTCAGCCAGTTTGCAGTAGAATTAAATACTTCCTTGGTTATATACTGCAGGTAGTTAAGGTTGCTAGAGGAGCAAATTAAGTACTGAGTCATCAGCATATTGTGTTAGTGATGCTCATTTTGGGAGGAGGTGTGGAGATCATTTGAAAAAAGTTAGAAAGGAGTCCTAGAACTGATCTGTGAAGCACTCCTGTAGGGTTAGCTAGAAAAGGAGAGCTGTATTAAGCCATTTAACAAATTATTTCACTAACAGACAACAGCTAGTGAACCACAGAAGGGTTTCTTCAAAGAGTCCTAAAAAAGAAATTTGCTGCAGGAGTTTGAACGTATACTGTGTCAAAGGCTTTAGATGGGTCAAGGAATGGTATAGTGACATTTTTTCCATGGTCCCTAGCTTTACAGACTATGTCCATGAATGAGAATATAGTGGTTGTGCTATGGAATGGTAGGAAAGCATACTGTGTGTGGGGGAGGAACTGGTGTTTCAGGGGGTATTGAATTAGTTATTTATGAATATTTTTCTCAACTATTTTGGAAAGTGAGGAGAAGATGGCTATGTGGTGAAAGTTAGAGATGTCAGAAGAATTGCCACCTTTGGGACGAGGAGTGACATGGGCTTGTTTCTCTAGGTTAAGGAAATAGGATTTGGTGATATTGTTGATTACTATTAACACTGGGTATGCAATTAAATCGGCAAGCATTTTTAGGTACTCAGAGGGTAGGTTGTCTGATGAAGGGGGAGCAAGGTTTGTGAAGCAGTTTCTTAATGGTAGTAGTGGATACTGTTTGAAGGGAAAAGCTGATGGGGAAAATCTGAGGACAGAAGGAACAGTTTGGGTGGCAGGGAGGATGAGGTGTTCTATAAGTTGTAGTAGGTGAAGTAATAAAATAGTCATTAAAATGGGTTGCAATTTCTAAATCACAGCTATTAGGTAGTGGATTAGGATTATGTTTAGTGCCAGAATGAAGTTGGTTATGGATTGATGCCCAACATTTTTTATGGTTATATTTATGTTGGTTTTGGAAATTGTTGTCATAATGCTTTTTGTCAAGCTTGATCTGCTTTTTTTTTTTTTTTTTTTGCCTTCTCAGTTTCTTGTATTTTTTTCTGAAGGTGGGTAGTTTAGCCTGTAAACCAATATTTTCTAGACCTTATCTCTTTTCTGTATAAGAGCTCTAGTAGTATTAGTCAGCCAAGGAGCGTGGATGAGTTTTAGTATTTTTATTTCTGATAGGAGCAAGACCATGTAAATATCCAGGAACATTTCATTGAAGGTAGTCATGGCTTCATCTAGACAGAGGTACTTTAGGAGAGATCAGTTAATAGCTTGCACTGCTGCTGAATGGGATTGAGGGTTAAATTTGGAGAGATTATGAGTAAATTTATGCTGCTTCTTGGGTTGATTAGTACAGATTGTATAGGTATAGGTGGGAATATGGTCACTGTATACATATTTAAAAATATATCTATATCTATATCTATCTATATATATGTATACATATAGATATGTGCACGTGTGTATATAGAGACAGAGCAAGAGAGACAAATGTCTATCTATATCTATATCTCACACCTGTGTTAGCCATACAACTGTTGTAAGAGCATTGCTTTCTTATGCAAAGTTTTCTGGTATGCTTATCACACAGCACACCATCTTTCAGTGTGGCCACAACAGAGTTCCATTCTATGTCTATTCTGTATCCATAGCTGTTAAATATCCTGACTCAGGCTGCAGTGTTCAAGCATATCTATCATCTTCATCATTATCATCATCATATTATGCAGCATGGCAAATAACATAGCACTAAACATACTTTCATCATCATATTATGCAGCTTGGTAAATAACACAACACTGAACATACTTTAAAGGAAACATTCTTCAGCACCTCACCTGCAGCTTCCAGCAGATATGGTAACTGTACGATTCATTGATTATGAGTACACTTTAAGACAATTTTATTAAAGTCCTGTACTTGTCTCATGATTTACAACATACTAGCATGCTGTAATTAGGAAGAGATGTAAGGGAATGTACTTGTGTGGTGAGGGTCAGTACCTCAGACTTCACCAATGGCTTCTATTTTAGTTTTAAGTTACAGTACAATTTTAATTAAACCGTCTGTCAGTGTATTTGGAATTGAATTATTGGACCATATCTCATAAACACATCTTAAAATGTGCAAATATACACTTAGCAATGTGTCTAGTCTACCAGTTTGCTACATTATACAGCTTCTCGTCCTCCACAGGAATGTGAATCATCAAGGCTGCAGTGTACATGTGAGTATACACCAACAGGCAGCTATATGTTATGCTGTGAATCTGGAATATGTGTTACAATACACCATCTTTGTGGAATGTTCCTAAATTTTGAAAGAAGCATTCATTTTATGCAGCCATGATGGACAAATAGTATTTCCAGTTTAAATTAAATCTGTGCCTCTGGAAATAGATTACACTTTGCCTGTATTGCAACATGTGTGTAGTATATGGCAAGAATGACACTGGAAATATTTACTTTTCATTGGATTCTCAACACTCCATGTGTTCTTTCAGTCATATTTCAAGACATGTGGATGAATTCTTCTGCACAGAGGACCATACATACCTGAAAGGAAGAGGTTCTGAATCCTGCTTGTTATGCTTGTGATATGCCAGTGATACCTACTACAGGCCTCTGAAAGATGCCTATCGCTTGGAAGCTGAACACTGTTATTGTCTTCGTGTGCATATCCATATTAGAACACACATCACAGAGAATGTCAGCCATTTGCTGCCTATACAATAATGACACAGTAAGTAGAATATACAGCAATTAGACATAAATATCAGCACTGTCAGATACTTGGTATATTTGAATCAGAGGTAGTAATGTAAATTGTGTGTATGTCATAGTCAACACCAGAATTATAACTGTAGCCTGCTTCACATTTGTAGGTCTCATGATGTAAACAGAAACTACATCAGTCTCAAATATTTTTGTTAACATTCTACAGGTATTGAGACTTACCTGAAGCACACACAATTTTATATCCATATAAGCTCACACCGAGATTGCTTGCATAACAGAAGTTCAGTACAATTTAGTGGTCAGATTAGTGAATAAGGCTCTGTTATGTGGACTACAGGAAATACAGTGCTCCACATTTTTCTGTTGGCTAGCAATACCCAATAGAGAGCATACATCATAACCCTGATCTATGTAGAATATACCTGTTCTTAAAAATTAGGAATTTCAATAGCGTAATCAAGGATGGACTACTAATTTGGAGAAAAAAGAACAAAGAGGTCAAGGAAATATTGTATGTCATATGTTCTGCAGTGATTAGTATTGACTACCAACATGCTGAAATAAAGATCCTTTGGAAAATGAGGCTAGTGCATTTAGATTTTTACATCCAGATTAAATAACCTCCACAGAGTTAGTAGAATATGTGTCTAGCATATCACTAAATATCTCTCACAGCTTCCCAAGTAATAAAAGGGCATTGCATTTGCATGTAAACAGCTGCAGGAAAGGTAAGCAAAGAAATGTTCTTATTATTAGAAATAGTAAAATAACTACAAGGCCAGAAGGTGTATAAATCATTATAAGACCAGAAGGTGTCTAGTTATAATAAAGGCGTTTATATCACATTATCGAAAGATGAAAATAGCTAATGGTATTTTATCGGCCCCAAAACATCTTAACATGAAAATATCAAACATTCAGAACATCAAATTTTTTCCCATGGAAAAAATTTGCTGCTCCAAAACACATACACACAACACAAGTACATCAAACAAACAGCAACCACACACACACACTTAAATTCCTACATCTAACGCTACACTTAACTATACACTACTATCTACCCACTTACCTTAACCCAAACCCTAACCCTAAGGTCTGTCACTATCGCACACTCACCTAACCCGCGCCCTAACCCTAACTCACTTAAACCACCCCTAACCCTAAAGTCTGTCATTATCGCACACACGCCTAACCTGCGCCCTAACCCTAATTCACTTAACCCGCCCCTAACCCTAACGTACAAACAATTGCACACTTACCTGAACCCAACCCGTAACTTTCCACCACAGCGCTAAGAATAGCGAAGCCACAGAAACGGCCAACAAAATTCTTTCCCAAGGAAAGAATTTGCTGTTCTGCAGCTTCACTATTCTTAGCATTCACTGAATAGTGTTCGATATCAGAACATTCGAAGTTTTAATACATTGATGTTCTGATATAGACCCATAAAGGCATTTATATCACGTTATCGAAAGATGAAAATAGGGAACGCTATTTTATCGGCCCCAAAACATCTAAACATGAAAATATCGAACATTCAGAACAGCAAATTTTTTCCATCCGAAACACATACACACAACACAAGCACATCAAACAAACAGCAACCACACACATACACTTAAATTCCTACATCTAACACTACACTAAACTAAACATACACTACTATCTACCCACTTACCTTAGCCCAAACCCTAACCCTAAGGTCTGTCACTATCGCACACTCACCTAACCCGCGCTCTAACCCTAACTCACTTAAACCGCCCCTAACCCTAAAGTCTGTCACTATCGCACACATGCCTAACCCGTGCCCTAACCCTAACTCAATTAACCCGCCCCTAACCCTAACGTACAAACAATCGCACACTTACCTGAACCCAACCCGTAACTTTCCACCACACTGCTATGAGTAGCGAAGCCACAGAAACGGACAACCGAATTCTTTCCCAAGGAATGAATTCGTTGTTCTGCAGCTTCGCTATTCTTAGCGTTCACTGAATAGTGTTCGATATCAGAACATTTGAAGTTTTAATACTTTGATATTCTGATATAGATCCATAAAGGCATTTATATCACGTTATTGAAAGATGAAAATAGCGAACACTATTTCATCGTCCCCAAAACATCTAAACATGAAAATATTGAACATTCAGAACAGTGAATTTTTTCCAATGGAAAAAATTTGCTGCTCCAAAACACATACACACAACACAAGCACATCAAACAAACAGCAACCACACACATACACTTAAATTCCTACATCTAACGCTACACTAAACTAAACATACACTACTATCTACCCACTTACCTTAACCCAAACCTTAACCCTAAGGTCTGTCACTATCACACACTCATCTAACCCGCACCCTAACCCTAACTCACTTAAACTGCCCCTAACCTTAAAGTCTGTCACTATCGCACACACGCCTAACCCGTGCCCTAATTTTTACTCACTTAACCCACCCCTAACCCAAATGTACAAACAATCGCACACTTACCTGAACCCAACCCGTAACTTTCCACCACAGCACTAAGATTAGCGAAGCCACAGAAACGGCCAACTGAATTCTTTCCCAAGGAAAGAATTTGCTGTTCTGCAGCTTCGCTATTCTTAGTGTTTGCTGAATAGTGTTCGATATCAGAGCATTCGAAGTTTTAATACTTCGATGTTCTGATATAGACCCTAATAAAGTTCTCCCGGACTAATCATCATCTGGGGATTGCAAAACTCATTCAATGAGTTTATCAATAGTTGTCTGTCCTACTGTTATAATTAAGGATACAATTAAAAGTGTATTATTTAATGTGAAAACAGTATGTGTATGTACTTGTACTACACTGCACTTATTATTTGTAAAATGCATTCTCCAATATTTGTTGAACCTATCATGGATTTGGTTTTATTTGACCTTTTATGAAGATAAAATATCCAGTGTTTGGCACCAGACTTATTCAGTCCTATTTCCTGAGGCCAGATCAGTGTTTCAGATAAATCATAGGTATTTGTTAGCATTTCTTTCCAACTTGAGTACAGTGAATAGAGGTCTGTAGCTGGTTTCAAACTTGGGATTGTTTCATCATTAGATTTCCGTACTACTCTTATCAGAAAGTATCTTTATAGGAGCATATGTAAATAACTACAAAATAGACAGGCATACTGGTGCTAACATAGGCAAAGAAAGAAATAAATATATAGAGAATTTATCCATCTATCCTAATTATGCACAGCTAGCAGGCTAAATCTAACAATGAAAAATTATTACATAAATTGTTCCCCAAATCCGTTACTCCATTTTAGCTGAAAGCAGTATCACAAATAAAATATTAGGAACCATTACACTAACATATTTCATTTATTAACACAGTAAACTCTCAGTTAACCTGCACCCATGGGGATTGGTAGATGCCAGATAACTGTAGTTTCTGGTTGCTTGAGAGTTACTATTAAAAATAGGTCTGACTAATACTGTACCCTATACTATTTGTTTGGTTTGACTTGTTCTTAGGTTGGGGAGAGAGGAATTTATTTGTTTATAACTTCCTTTTTAAAACTCAAAAACTCTAAAAATGTAAGGTATGTTTCTGTGGGGGGGGGGGCAGAAAGTACAACACATGAAAATTGTACTTTATTTCTTCAATATTTTTTGCTGGTTGCTTGAGTTCCAGTTAAATGAGAGTTTACAGTATTACATCAGTGAGGTACATTGTGATTACATGCATCTCCTTATCTGTATTACACCACAAAACTAACTGAGTTATTCAAAGTTATAAAAAGGCAAATCAGTATTATGATTAAGCTTTCAACTTGCAATCACAGAGTTATGCCAGTGTTTTGAATCCACACAAAGACTTTCACTATATATAAAAAATCAAATCTTCAAAGCTTTAGATTGTATTTGCAAACATGAACACATTGCCTTGTGTGTGTGTGTGTGTGTGTGTGTGTGTGTGTGTGTGTGTGTGTGTGTGTGTGTGTGTGTGTGTGTGTGTGTGTGTGTGTGTGTGTGTGTGTGTGTGTGTGTGTGTGTGTGTGTGTGTGTGTGTCTGTGTTTCCTTTTTTTTTTTGTTGGTGAAAAAAGACGTTAGATACTTCTTGGTGTATGAACCCAGCCCAATAGTAGACCGGTAGGCACAGTGACATAAAGTTTAGATTAGTTATTAGCAACATGATGAACATGGATTCTAATGTCGCAGTCAATTGCTTGTCTATCTTTGGTGAGAGTCTCATTTATTGTTGTAATAATTGTCTTATCCAATTTACATAAATGGGTCACTAACAAAAATTAGTGCCACAACTTTTTGGAGTTCTTGTCTTAAGAAGGGTGCACAAGATTATACCAATACCTGTACTGGTCTTAGGATCCAGTAAATATATCTGGTATGAAAATTGTACTGATAACCATTTTAAAGGATAAGACAGACAGACAAAAATAAGATTAGTAAGAAATTGCACAAAAAAATCAAAGTAATGCTGTCCCCTTTACTTGGTGTCTTTCATCAAACATGATTCATTAGGATTTGTGTTGACGAATCTACTTTCAGACTAAAAAAAATACTATAATATATTCTATGGGAGTCACTGTTCCAAAAATTCACATGCTGTGTGAGCACTGCATCTTGGTGGGAAAGTTTGGTTTCCTCATTGCATAAATCTAAAAGTATTGTAGCATGTTCTAAGCTATGCTAACGCACACACACACACACACACACACACACACACACACACACACACACACTTAAAGGACAGTGTAACACGCCACCGTAATATCTTGCTACACAACTGTACCTAAAGAAGATGTATATTTTCTATGCATCTGCAAACAGGATAATAACTTTTATTCCGTGTTTGAAAATAGTGCTTGACTGAAAATGGTTCTTTTTGCTAAGTCATCTGGAGAAAAACAACAGTAGTTCCTTGCCAACACTAGTATTAGCTTTTCATAATGGCATTGCATCTGGAAATTTGACAGCATAGTCCATTATGACAAGTATATTCTGAAACTCATAGGTGGGTTTTACTAAAGGTACCACCATGTCCATAGCAAATTGTTCAACAGCTACGTCTATGACAGAACTTAGTATGAAGGGAGTTGAACCTACAGGATGGAGTACGGTTTTCTGGCATTCTAGAGAAGAAGCACAGAACTTCTCTAGTTCTTTTATTATGCCTGTACCAGATTAATATAACTGGCTAAGTTTTATTTATTATGAGGTTACCTAACAATATGTGGCTATGAGGTAGCCTCATTACTTGTGTATGGTGAAGTTTTGTCACTAGCAACTGATGCAGAATTTTCTCCCATTTCTTACTTATAATATAAGAGGTTATCTTTTAAATTAAAATTTGGGTAAGAAGTGATAAAAACATCCTGCAGATGATCTTTCCCTACAACGCTTATTACAAGCTATAGTGTCCTAATTAAAGTATCATGTTCTCTTTTTACCTTTTATATGGCTAATGTAACTGTAAGTTGATTAACTCAGAATTGCTTTCTTAATAGCCTGGAAAAACATAAACCAGGAACACAAAAATATCAACAGAAATAATCCACAGCCCAAACCACAGTGGAGAAAAAAATGCCACTGAATGCCTGGTTGCTGCTTCTAGCCACTCCACCCGAACTTAAACAGGACCACTAATATGAGTTAAAAGTAAGCACGGCTTAGCTGCATGAAATAAAAGGCCGTCCAGGAAACTTTTATTGCTTTTATTACTATCAATGTAGTAGTGGTCCTGTTTAAGTTTGTGTGGAGTGACAAGAAGCAGCAACTGCACATTCAGTGGTGTTTTTTCCCCTGCTGTGGTTTGGGCTGTGGATTATTTCTTAGTAGCCTACTTTGCAGCAGAAGGGGTAACTTCTCCCCCTAAAAACTGCAGCCTCTTCTATATTTTCCCCTGCAAATGGCACTCCTAAACAATTTTCAACTAATTTGCTATTTTTTTTTCTGCTATCAGCACAGGCCTCTTGAGTGTTCCCTTTTCCTATCTGTTGCTCTCCCTTAAACTTAATGGAAATAGATACAACTCCCTCACTTTCCTTTCCATCCCTATGTAAGCCGCTCAATACAAAAAGTATACTACAAAAAAATTTACCATCATTTTTCCTTTTTTTTGGCTCACACATTTTTGCTTCTAATAGTGTATCTCTAATGACATTCTCATTTTTGTACTAACAGACCCAGGCTTAGAGTTCTATATTGTTCTGTTTATCTCAGTTTCTTCTCTCATGTTGTTCTAATTGTCTCACTTAAGTGCCTTTGTTTTACTACATTTATCTCATTTCCTGTGTTAAAGCTTCTTGATTTTGACTTCATAATTTCCTATCAGTTCATCTTTGGTTTTTATGCTTGTGTTTGTGTTTTTAGTCTCTGTTAGTCTGTCATTAGAGCATGATTTTGCAAACAGACAGGGTCCTATCTACTGTCTAATCAAAACCAAATTCTGGATCCATTTGTAGTTATTATGCTGACTCATTCCAGCTGGTTTTGACTCTGTGCAAGTGTCACTGCTTTGATCTCCCCACCCCACATCCATACTCTGGGTACATCAGCTTGCCACATTGAGTATGCAGGCTCTCAGTCTCCCTCCACATTTCCTAAGTGTCTTTAAATGGGGAAAGTCATTTCTAAGTATTATACCGTGGTTTATAGTGAAGTTTGCAGTCACAGAATGCAACGGTTTTCCAAGAACTGTCTGAATTTCTAGACAAGTAAAGCAAAATTATTTTCTATCACCATGAATGCATAATAATTCAACTTTTTGATTGTTACTAATGTTATTCTTACAAAGTAGGGGAAGCTTGACAAGAGACATTGTGTGTCTAGTATCTAGCAAAGCATGAACCTCTCTTCTCTTTACAAATGCAATGCATTTTATTGGTTTGGTTGTAACACAGTGACACAAGGCTAAATTAATTATCAAACTAAAACATGCATTTCATTTCTCACAGTAAAATACTCTTTAATAGCATCTTTAGAATTTGATACCCTTCTAATTTAGTACAGACAAACTTACTTCTTCTTCTTCTTTCGGCTGCTCCCGTTAGGGGTTGCCACAGCAGATCACCTGTTTCCATTTCTTCCTGTCCTTTGCATCTTACTCTGTCACACCAACCACCTGCATGTCCTCTCTCACCACATCCATAAACCTTATCTTAGGCCTCCCTCTTTTCCTGTTATCTGGCAGCTTCATCCTTAGCATCTTTTTCCCAATATACTCTGCATCCCTCCTGAGCACATGTCCAAACCAACGTAATCCTGCCTCTCTTGCTTCATCTTCAAACCTTCCAACCTGGGCTGACCCTCTAATATACTTATTCCTAATCCTGTCCATCCTCATCACACCCAGTGCAAATCTTAACATCTTCAACTCTGCCACATCAAGCTCTGACTCCTGCCTTTTTGTCAATGCCACTGTCTCCAACCCGTATAACATAGCTGGTCTCACTACCCTCTTGTAGACCTTCTCTTTCACTCTTACTGGTACTCGTCTGTCACAAATCACTCCTGACACTCTTCTCCACCCACTCCATCCTGCCTGTACTCTCTTCTTCATCTCTCTTTCACACTCACCATTACTCTGAACTGTTGATCCCAAGTACTTCAACACTTCAACTCATTCACCTTCACCACCTCTACTCCCTGCATCCTCACCATTCCTCTATCCTCCCTCTCATTCACACACATATATTCTGTCTTAGTCCTGCTGACCTTCATTCCTCTTCTCTCTAGAGCATATCTTCACCTCTCCAGGGTCTCCTCCACCTGTTCCCTACTCTCACTACAGATCACAATGTCATCTGCAAACATCATAGTCCATGGGGACTCCTGTCTGATCTCGTCTGTCAACCTGTCCATCGTCATTTCAAATAAGAAAGGGCTCAGAGCTGATCCTTGAAGTAATCCACCTTAAACGCATCCATCACTCCCACCGCAGACCTCACCGTTGTCACACTACCCTCGTACATATCCTGTACCACTCTTACATACTTCTCTGACACTCCTGACTTCCTCATACAATACCACAACTCCTCTCTAGGCATCCTGTCATATGCTTTCTCTAAATCCACAAAGACACAATGCAACTCCTTCTGACCTTCTCTGTACTTCTCCATCAACACTCTCAGAGCAAACATCGCATCTGTAATGCTCTTTCCTGGCATGAAACCATACTGCTGATCATTAACCTTTATCTCCCTTCTTAACCTAGCTTCCACTACTCTTTCCCATACCTTCATGCTGTGACTGATCAGTTTAATCCCTCTGTAGTTACTACAGCTCTGCACATCATCCTTATTCTTAAAAATCGGTACCAAAACACTTTTTCTCCAATCCTCAGGCATCCTCTCACTTTCCAAGATTTCATTAAACAATCTAGTTAAAAACTCCACTGCCATTTCACCTAAACACCTCCATGCTTCCACAGGTATGTCATCTGGACCAACAGTCTTTCCGTTCTTCATCCTCTTCTTAGCTATCCTTACTTCCTCCTTGCTAATCAACTGCACTTCATGATTCACTATCCGCACATCATCCAGCCTTCTCCCCCTCTCTTTCTCTTCATTCATCAACCCCTCAAAGTACTCTTTCCATCTGCTCAACACACTCTCCTCACTTGTGAGTAAGATTCCCTCATTATCCTTTATCACCCTTACCTGCTGCACATCTTTACTAGCTCAGTCCCTTTGTCTAGCCAATCAGTACAGGTCCTTTTCTCCCTCCTTAGTATCCAACCTTTTATACAACTCTTCATACGCCTTATCCTTAGCCTTCGCCACCTCTCTCTTTGCCATGCACCTCGAACTTACTACAGTTTTTTTTTATTTTTTTATTTTTTTAATAGAAGGAAGTATATTGCTTACTGCATTTTTGCCTTGTAGCTGATATTTCATTTTTAAAAATCAACTAATAATAATTTTGCTAAAGTTACTAGTTTACCAAATTTCTTGGAATCACATTACAGTACCAATGTTCTTAATTTACCTTGCAAAACACTTTTAACCTTATCTACTGCTAAAATTACTAATACACGTTTTACTGTTATCAGCTTCAAGGCAGAGCTTCATAATATAGCAACAACCCTTGGCTGGGTGTGAATAATGCTGGATTTACCCATGGTTGGCATGGTTTGGTCATGAGGGCGATGGGTTATACCTATTATACAATGACATAATTTAAGAAATAAATCACTTTTCTTAATTGATGTCTTTGTATAATGGCACCTTGGTGTTCTTCCTCGTTGTTTCCTGATTCTGCTGCTTTGTTGATGTACTGCACATGCAGATGAAACTTCCAATGGAGACGGGAAGATCTCGCTTGCCCCCCCCCCATTTTTTTTTTTTTTGGAAAAGAAAAAAAGTCTGTAACCTCTGGACAGTTTCGAGGTATGAGTGAGATGGGTAAAATACAAGGAAAATCAGGTATGTTTTTTTTATTTTTGCAGAATGTACCTGATTTTTCTTGTATTTTTTCTGCTCTCATACTTACCTCTTGAACTCTTATTTTAAGAAATTTGGGCAAAGCTCTAAATAAAGGCGGGGATGCGTAATGTTGCTCTTATAAACTTAGAAATGTTGAGAAAGATTGTGCATTGTCTGAAGGAAAGAATTTCTGAAACTGAAATGCAAGTCATTATTTGTTGACTTCATTCCTGAGTGATTTGTCAGAAAACCACAAATTTTATGAGGAACAAAGTCACTAAATAATGAAACACGTTTCAGTTTCAGACTTTCGTTCCTTTGGACTCTACCATATACCAACAGAAAAAAAGTCTGGCTGCTCAATGGTACTTTAGCGACCAGACTTTTTTTTATTTGCATATTGTGGATTTACAATGTTATGCTGGTTGGACTGTCCAGTCAGCATGCCTGGTTTTGAATGTTAATAGCCCATGATTGTATAATGTGATTTAAGTCATGCATCCCCTCACTTACTGGTTTATCTGTATTAAAAGCTCAGTGGTATTGTTCGAATCTTAAGGGTTATACCAGAGTTATGTCAGCCCTGACTAACACCTCTGTTTTAAGTTTATTATAGTCCGTGTGGTCAGTCTCATCCATGTCTGTGTTTTGTTTTCAATGCCCCTCCTGCTAGCTTGTATGATATCATTTTTGCCTAGTCTGGTCATCCCTAGTTCTCAGTGGTAGTGTGACTGTCCAAAATCATAACATATGTTTCTTGGTTATCTTTCTGGGCTAGGTCCCCCTACGAGCTTGTGAACTACTAGAATCCCTTAAAACATCCAGCGCGAAAGCTATGAGGTTTTTCCATCTACAAGGAAGGAACACTGGAGTTATTTAAAGACCTCAAAGGATTGTCTTTATCCACTGCCGGGTAAGCATTAAATCTGCTTTGAGAAGAGCAGATGCTATGCCTGCTGATACCTATATATGGATGGTTGTCCATTCACAAAAGATCCGACAACCCTCTGAATTAAATAACATAGAAACCTCTCTGGGAAGTGTTTATGTACTGCATCAAACAAAAATCAAACATTCAGTCATTTTCACCTTCTGTTTTTCCCCTATCTTGCTAGATTTCAATAGGAATGGTTGTGCTTTTTGTTAAAAACAATACAGAATACGTGACCTCTAAAGCCTAGATACAGGATGTGTGCAAATCCACTCGTAAATGAACGCTAAAAGCCTTAAAAGGCTACTGACTACTTTTTCATAACTGTTTAAACTCGGACATACTGTCCTGGTGCTCTGCCTTATGCTCTTGGCTGTTAAATTAAATTACGAGTGCTGAAACCAGGTATAGATCCCAATTTTTGGAATCTCAAATCACATGATTGTACTGTATGAGTTGATTTTTTCTGCATTTCATGTTCACAGATAACATGCTCTACACACACTGATAACTTCTCCTTTGTTGAGATGGCGCTCATTAGGAGCGTTTAATCCACATCTCTGTGCTGGGGAGCACAAAGCTGACACATAAATAAAGAGGATTATTTCATTTTATATGTCCCTGTGTATATATAATTGAGCTTAGACTCAGTCTTAATGTTTATAAACATTGGTTCTAGTAGTACTTCTCAAAGATAATTTTGTCATTTAATGTTAATTCTTTAGGACATATACTTTAGGTGTCTTAACATGTTTATATAAAGATCACATTTATTTTCATTACTTGGATTATTTATCTTTCATTTGGAAAGCAGATTATGAAATTGTGAAAGAATGTTTAGTATATATTAACAATACTACAACTTTTTTTAAGTTTACTTATACCTATAGGGAAAATGACATTGACTATTTAGATATACATCTAGAGAAAGATTTGACCAACAAAAGGTTTGTTAGTAACCTGTTTCGTAAACCCACATATAGCAACAGCCTTTTGCATTATGAGAGTAGCCATCCATGTCATGTAAAGAGGGGACTGGTGAAGGGAAAATATGTCCATATTTCCCGTATGGTGACAAGAGGTGAGGACTTTGAATTTCAAAGTGAAACGTTGAAGGACATGTTAGTGGTCAGAGGGTATCCATTGAATCTTATAATGTCTATGTACAAAGAAGTTTCTGAGAAAAGGAAGGGAGGCACCCTCCAACCTTTGATTAAAGCCCAAGGGTGAGTTTGCAATGCCCAGATGAAGAAGGATGACCCTGGTGGTCGGTTTGGGTTATCTTTTGTGACTAGGTTTTCACAAGATTATGAAGAGATTTATAATATACTTCGAAAAAATTGGAATATTTTTTATAGTCAGACTGACATTCTGGACAAAATAGGATATACCCCACACATTATTTTTAGGAGGGGAGTTACTTTTAAAAATTTGATGGGACAGGTAAATGAAGGGACAAATATACAGGACAGAGGTAATAAAAGATGTGGATTTTGCACACAGTGCTGTATGATATGTAATAAAACTGAGTTTAAGATCAACCACATCAATGTTAGGCCCCAAGGGAAACACAGTTGTGTTACCAAGGGGGTGATTTATGCGGCTTTGTGCATCAAGTGTTTGGGATTTTATATAGGAAAAAACAAAAGAACCTTGAAGGAAAGGATATACGAGCATGTCAGGGACATTAGGATTAAAAATAGGAATAATACCCTTTATAAACATATTCAACAATTTCCTGGACATGAATTAAAGTTTTTGGTTATAGAGAAAGTTCAGCAAGATCCACGTGGTGGTCCGTGAGAAGACTACCTGGAGTTCAGGGAATTATGTTGGCAGATTAAACTGGATGCTACCAAGTTCCCTGGACTCAATGAAGCATTAAGCCTTGGTAGTTTTTTTAAGGTTAAAATCCTATCAGTTTTAAGATAGGTTGGTTGTCTGTTTTAGGAAGTGTTTTGTGAACATTGGAGTGTTAAGGAACTAACCTTTTTTAAATGAAGAAATGTTTATTTTAATAACATTTAAATATACAGATGTATTAATTTTTATTTAATTTTCTGCTGCAGGACCACTAATTTGACTTATGCACTGGGGTGGAGTATGTAATATGTTATATCAAGTATCTAGCTATTTTTATGAACATTGGTGCTTTAAATTTGTTAATTGATTTGAATTGAAGTTGTGTGTTTTTTATATAAAACGGTTTTGACTCAAAGTGTTTTTTATTCTGAGGAAGTCAGCTGATTGATGCTGACGAAAGTGCTTAATAAACTTGATGTTTGGTGCCTGGATCTTCTCTCCTTGTTTTTTGTTTTTTGGCTGTTTTTGATTTTTGGTTTTCGTGGAGTGAGATTATTTGTTACCAAAGAGACAGAAATGGAGATCCATATTTTCTGGGCGGTTTAAAAGCCTGCTTGGGGGGGGGGGGGTATAACTTGGAGATAGCCATTCAGACTTGTTAGATTCACCTGGTTTCTGAGAGACTTCTCCCTTCTTTCTGGAGTCTCCTTGCTGTTTGTTGAATGTCTGCTTGATAGACATTTACTGAGTCAGCTTATTTTACTTTTTATGAAAAGGTCATGAGTTAGGCATGAAACTGTTAACAAATGTGGAGAAGGGAGGCTCACAAATTTGAGTCACCCCTTGAATCCTTCTCTAATTACACTCTTTCAGAACCTCAGTATCAGATGATCTAAAAAGAACCTCCCTATTAAGGGAAGAATTCAAACTTCATCTTTAACATCTGCAGGTAAATTATGCGAATGTAATCATGCAAATCTTCCCAAAATATATATAGTCGCTGTTGCTCTAGAAGCTGCCTTAACTGAATTATAAGCACACTACAAGGAATGTTTGTGTACTTAAGATACAGAAACAAATGTTTGTGTACTTGAGATACAGAAATAAAGTGTGAATTCAGAGAAGATTTTCCATCAGAAGAAGGAGAAATAGCAGTGATGCTCAGTTTTTGGGATTCCTATAATCTATTAGTTTTTAATAATCCACAATCCCCATCGCACTATTGTGATTGCAGAAAAATTAAAAAAAACACCCCTTGACTAAGTACATTAGCTATAAACTGAAACATATATTAATCTGACTACGTTTTGAAGGATTTCTGGGAATTTTGAACTAAAATTAAGCCATGTTTGATGAAAAAGTTCTGCGACCAGTCATATGACATGAAATCGCTCAAGAATGGTTTCAAGATTTCTTGGTAGAATTGTCTAATTTAAGTGACCAAAAGATCATTGTTACTACTTGTTTTATGGAATTAGTATTTTTGAATAATTATGTTTATTTAAGAGATGCTTATTACCATCAGTGTATGGGAGTAACAATGGGGGTCATATGTGGTCTGATCTTTGTTAATCTAGTTATGGCCTACTGGGAAAGGAAATTTGAGTTTATTTTAGAGTTTAGTCAATCGGGGGGGGGGCTATAAATATGATTTTTGTATGATATTTGTATCTTTTAGAGGGATAAAATGGATAGACTGATACAATTTATAGAATATGTTAATATCACCACTGAATTTTTAAGTTTGCTTACCACAGCTTATACCATGAGATAAACTTTCTGGATGTCCAACTTATGAAGGGTATCATATTGTTTCCATTACATATAGGAAGCCTGCCTATTCATATTCACTACTGTATTTTATAGTTAGCATCCTTTTTATCAAAAGAGGACTTTAGTAAAAGGACAAATGGATCAGTCTGGCCTTAATAACCTCTACTGAATATATATTTCAAGTAGAATTTGTAAAATTAAGTGGAATGTATATAACAAGGGAGCTTTCCCCTGAAATAGTAAATAATTTATTTTGTGAAGTGACTCTTAATAGGAAGGAGAGGGTCTCTATCCCTGTTTTAGGATCTAACAACACACAGGTTGTGTCCCTTAGAGATAAGAAGGAAGGGAGGGGTTCAGAATAGCTATGATTATGACTTACAATATTCATTCAGGAGCAATATGGGATATTTTAGAAAATAACTGAAATGTATTTCCTGACAATGGTGGTAGTTATAGAACTCTTGGAGAAAAACAAAAATCACATTCAGAAAGGATAGGAGTTTTAAAAGTATTTTGGAAAATGTGTTCAATAACCCTGGGAAAAAGACAGACACGTACAAATGTGGTTATTGCAACTTATGTAAAAATATTTTGGAGGGTTCTAACATAAATCTTGGTGACAGCTGGCAATTTGTGAATAAATGCTATTATAACTGTGCATCACGTTTTGTGGTCTGTGTGGTTTTGTATCAGTTATGCCACAGTTTTTACACTAGTAAAACTGAGAGGACATTAAGAGGGAGAATTTACAAACATGCACAAGATATTAAGAAATACATTGTGCATAACACTAACATTTTGAAAGTCACTATGGACATTACTTTTGTTTTTTTTATTTTGGCTATGACGTGACCGAACGTCTAGGGAAGCCTATGGAAAAAATAGAGATACAAGAGTTAAGATGGCAGTTGACCACTTTTGCTGGTATGCCCCTAGTTTGAATGAAAATCTTTCAATTGGGAGTGTTTTAAAATTAAAACAGACTTTTATTTTATGTATAAACCTGTTTCAGTGGGAGATGTTATTGTGATTAGATCAAACATAAATACATATTTATATATTTATTTTTTTACATGTGTCATATTTGGTATTGGATGTTTTAATGATGAAGTTTATGATTTGCACTTTTAGGTATTATTTAATAAAATGTGTTATAAGGATTTATTTAAAGAATATGTTCTGGTAGGGTTTTTTAAATCAATAATTAGTGTTATTGGTTAGGTGGAAGTCGTGATTTTTTGAATGTATTTAAATAATATGTTATTAAATTTATCATTGTTCTAGTGAAGTCCTGAAGATCTTTATGGATATAATTACTTAAAAATTTTGTTAAACAATTTGAAGCTGGTTGAGATTTCCCCAAGGCATTTTTTTCTGTTTGGCTTGAGAGTTTATAAGTGCCTTTTGTGTTTGTTGTGTTCCAAGTTTTGAGTGTGAATACATAGTAACTGCAATGTCATATGTGGTGCTTATGGAATCTGAACCCACTTCTCAACCCTCAAACCAGTGGGGATCCTTTTTCTATGGATGTAAATCTTACTTTACTGGTAGTATAGTTGTCACAGTATTGCAAATCATGTCATGGCTGTGTTAAATTGAGAAACACTTTAATGGAATCAGTAATTCAGTAAGAGTGCATGGAGATGAAATGTTTATTAATTCTAAAGTACCCTAGGCTAACTTCCCTCAGCTAATATAATGATGGGATATTCCAGAGTTTGTAGTGCTACAGTGAGGCATTCTGGGGCTGTGTTTATGTCCAATTAACAGATGGGTGGTGGTAACAGTGACAGTAGCAGAGAAAATCATACGTCTCTTAAGGACTGGCTTAATAATAAAATTATTTTTCAAGTAGAAGAAAATGGTGATAGTAATTGCAATTTCAATAATCATTTGGGACTTTTTGAAAATAAATTCTCCAAGTATCATAAACTGCATCTCAAGAACAACTAGTTGCAAAAGGGCTTAGGCCATGGAAGTATACCCTGGGATTGTGAAGGGGTCTCAACTTCAAGATGAAGTGTTATTCATTTTTGATAGAGAAGGATGTGAGTTGGTGGAACTTTTTATGAAGTCCAAAGATCATGAGATGGCTTGGCTGATGAAAGAAATTAAATGCCTGTACAGGTTTCAACATAAGGATTTGTTGCTTGATACTTAGCAGGGAAATATAATCATTTTTAATAAAGTGGATAATATGTGTAAGGACATCAAGTAAAGAAAAGAAAAGACGAGAAGTTTTGGGGAGATAAATTGGAATATACCACAAATAAGGCTTATCCTGTTCCTAATATCAAAACTACACAGAATAATGAAGTTAATAAAGAAGTAAGTTATAGCTCTATGGCAAGTTCTGGGACACAAGTAGATGCTTATATTAAAGCCCCTTTAGAATATTTTCCCATACACTACATCAAGGGATTAATGAATTGAACAGATATATTGGAAGAAAGGAGGAACAATGTAGGTATACAGCAGATGAACCTTGCCTATGGGAGGGGACAGGGGCAGAGGAACAGAAGATAAATGGTTTAAATATTATATCTAATGACCATAATGATTGTAAAATGTATAACTACATGATGAAATACTAAGCATTTAGCATGTGGACCTTTTTGAAAAAGGACATGATTTTGTATCTAGCAGAAGAGCTTTTGTAACAGATATTTTCATAGATATAACATTATGTAATATTAGATTAAATAGTCTTATATTTCAATAAGAATGAAGGGGAAGTATCTTTTTATGTTTTTATGTCGACGGAAATTATTAAGTTTTTACATGGACTTATTGTTTTCCCGTGCTCCAAGTGTTTGGGTTGTCTCAGCTTCTGTGCTTGGATTCTTTGGTTTGTTTTTGTTTGCTTGTTCGAGTGAATTTATCTTTTTATGTTGCTTTGTGTAGGACAAGTGCATTTAATCCAACACTGCACCATTTGATTCAGCTATTTGAAAAAAATTGAGTGCATGACATTAGGATTATGTTACACAATAAAGCAATAATCCCATTTTTAACCTGAATAAAGGGGAATGGACATGTTTTTTCATATCCATAGTAATAAACATCTTAAGATTATGAAACCAGAAAAAAGGGGTGGGTTAGTTTGGATGAACAAGATCAACTATATCAGCAAAATGAACTAGGTACTAATTAATGACACCTGCAAAGAAGTGTCCAGAAATGAAATAAAAATAGCCTAGGCTAAAACAGATACATTGGAGTTGTGATATGTTGATGAAGGCACACATTGACAGCCATAGTTGTATGATTCTTAAAAATAAAAAATGATACCTGCAAATTTTGAGATTCTCAGGATCCATAAGGATTTAATAATCTTCTCCTGTCTGCCTGTTGTGGATGTAGGAGCATCAAAACCCCACCCTTTGGCTAAGTCCAATGGCCATAAATTGAAACTTCTATTCGTAAAATTTCACTACCTTTTGAAGGACTCCTGGGATTTTTTAGCTAAAATTAAGATGTTTTGTAACTGTTGATGTAAATGACTTTTAGACAATCATACCACATGAGATTGGTCTATAATGGTTTACTAATTTCTTGGAAAAATTGTCTGATTTAAGTAAACAAAAAATCAGTGTTATTACCTGTTTTATGAAATGACTATTCTTGAATAATTATGTTTATTTTTAAGACATTTATTACCAGCAGCATGTAGCAATGAGAGCTACATATGCTCTGATATTTTCTAATGTAGTTTTGGTCTACTAGGTAGTTTATTTCACAGCTTAAGCAATCCTGGGGGGGGGGGGGGGTATACATGTGATTTTCAGATTATATTTGTAACTTTTGGAATGATATTGTCGATAGACTGATGACATTTTTAGAATATATCAATAGCACACTGGATTTTTAATGTTTACGTACCACAGTGCATACCATAAGACATGCTTTCTGGATGATCAGCTTTATCAAAGACACAATAAAGCAATATTTTATTTCCAATATATATAGGATGCCAACCTACTGAAACTCACTACTACCTTTTTCTAGTTGTTAACATTTACATTAAAATATGTCTTTAGTAAAAGTGCAAATGGTGTAGCTGGCCAGATCGATCTTTTCTGAATATGCATTCCAAGTAAAAAGTATAAAATTAAGTGAAATGTTTTTTAGCAGGAGCTATCTGCCTGAAATCTTAAATTATTGTGTAAAGTGACTCTTAAAAGAAAGGAGGGAGTATTTGCCCCTACTTTAGGATCAAGGGACTCCCAGGGGTATTTCCTTTAGAGATAAGAAGGAAGGGGAGCTCCAAGAATCAATGGCTATAACTTAAAAATATTGATTAATGAACAATACAGGGTATTTTAGAAAATAATTAGAAAATACTCCAAATGCATTCTATAATATACAATTGTGCTCATTGTAACCAATGTAAATATATTTTTGGGGGGTAACATACATTTTGGTGACAAGGGGCAATTTGTAGGTAAATGCTATTACAAGTCTGGATGAAGGAGTGTGGCCTATGTGCCTTTATGTCAAATGCATCCCGGTTTTTCCACTGGTAAAACAGAGCTGACACTGGGAATGAGAATTTATGAACGTACAGATGATATTAAGAAGCACAATGTGTATAATACTTTACTTAAACATGTTGAAAGTTACTATGGCCTTTTCTTAAGATTTTTATTTTGGATATGGCTAGACCCAAGCCCTGGGAATGCTCATGGAAAGAAAAGCTAGAGATACAAGAGTTAAGATGTTAATTGACCACTTGTGCAGGTTGTGCCCCTGGTTTGAATTAAAATCTGTCAATCTAGAGTGCCTTAAAATTAAAATTGCCTATTTTGTGATTTTATGTATGGACCTATTTCAGTGGGAGGAGTTATTGGCATTAGATCGAACATAAATATATATTTTTTTATGTTTCATATTTTGTATTTGATATTTTAATTACAAAGTCTGTGATATGTACTTTTTTGTATATTTGACAGAATGTGTTGTAAGAATGTAGTTTTAGAATACGTTTTGGTAGGATGTGATTTTTTTTTTTTATGTATTAGTTAATATTACAGGTTTGGTGGAAGTTGTGTGATGTCTTTGAATGTATTTAAATAATATGTTATGTTATGTTATGTTATTAAAGCTGTCTGAGGTTTTCCCAAGGCATTTTTTTTCTGTTTAGCAGTGTTCTTCATATTCTAAAATGAAGCAAACAAAAACTTTATCATGTGAGCTTGGCAATTAAGAATCCTAAAATAACCGTGGCAGAAGAATACACTCTTTTCCCAAATCTATCAAAGGCTTTTCCATCCTTACTGGATGGGGAGGGGGTTGGATTAGCATTCACTAAATGATTAGCTATTAAAGGACTGTCAAGAAAATCACTGCAGTGTCAGAACTGGGATTCGAAAACAAACATTTATAAGTCTGAAGAATGTTTTATAGTCTATTTGCCATTTTTGGGGCTGTAGACTGGCCAACATAATGTTGCATGCTGTAATAAAAATACCTTACAAAACTTGAAGAACAGGACGAACAGGAGTAGGTTGAGAAAATTCCAGTTGTAATATTTTTCAAAGAAACTGGATTGTCGTTATGCTCCCACTGAAACAAGTGATTCATCCTAAATCTGATTTCAATAACAAAAAAAAAATGAAAATCAGTTATCTGAAGAAAAAAAAACAGTTATAGCTCTGTCAGTCATCTCCTTGTTCATCACAGTAGGAATCTTCAGAAAATTAAACAAGTAAATCCAGAAAGAAAACGGTTAAGAGACTGAATTGCATCCTGAGCTAAGCTCAAAAAATCATTCTCATGTAAAGTAAAAGAGACAGGAGATAAACGTTTAACAGGAATATCCATAGAGGCAGACCGACTCTTGTGAAGAACATTATCCCGGAGAGCAGGCATTAAAGTCAAAAATGCAGAAACGCATTCTCTACCCTTACTCAAAGACAGCCAACAGGGGTTCTCCCATGCCTACCAACGGACACTACAACAGCTGTAGATGTGTCTATTCACTGATCCGTGAAGGCTGAAGGGACTGCACCAGAGGAAACAAGGAAGAAGTTATGTGGTCTGAGGAAAGTTAGTAATGGCTATTGCAGAATAACCCATCTTTAGCAGAAGCTAAGTAATAGCCTGCTGAAAAGGCAAAGACTATCTGGAAATGTTCTTTTGGTGGCCAGAGGAAAGAAGAACTGAGGAAATGGTAAGTTGTTCCATGATAAAGGAGAGAAGGAAGCCTAAAATTGGGAGGAAGAAGGTGCAAGTTATGTTTGTCATTTTTCACTCAGAATAACATACACTTGTGTGTGTTAATGAATCCCAGGGAATCTTTATTTACTAATCAACAATATCTAGCCTGATTTTACAGTTTATAAATAAAACAAAGAACACCTTCATAACAGTATTCAGCCTACAAAACTTTGCTTGACTACGGGCTGTCTTATACCAAGGGGGAAGTCAAAGGGTACAAGCCAGTCACACGCACAACTTTCAGCTTTAAAAATCAAGCCCTTCAACTATGCAAAATCCACAGGTTTTGCTTCACCGGTTAGCTCCACAGGGATCTCTCTTACTTCAATGTTCCAGGTCTTGTTTTGAGATAAACTTTTATCTGAGAAACTAACTCCATGAGATTATCCTTCTGGGTCTATCCTTTTTACACCACTGTACAGCATAATTAAGTCTATAAATGTAGTAAAAAATCTTCACAAGGAATAAACCGTGCATTACACAAAAACTAATATTTCTAGTGACAAGATGCGTCCATGTAACAGATACAGTTACTGCCCATACATTAGTATGCTAGATTTGTTTAAACATCCACTGACAGGTAATGTGTTCAGATTTATGGTTGAAGCCAACTGTGCAATGGTTCATCATCTTCTTTCGGCTGTTCTCATTAGGGGTCACCACAGCAGATCATCTGTTTCCATTTCTTCCTGTCCTCTGCATCTTGCTTTGTCACACCAACCACCTGCATGTCCTCTCTCACCACATCCATAAACCTTATCTTAGGACTTCCTCTTTTCCTGTTACCTGGTAGCTTCATCCTTAGCATCTTTTTCCCAATATAATCAGCATCCCTCCTCAGCACATGTCCAAACCAATATAATCTTGCCTCTCTGGCTTTGTCTCCAAACCTTCCAACCTGGGCTGACCCTCTAATATACTTATTCCTAATCCTGTCCACCCTTGTCACAACCAGTGCAAATCTTAACATCTTTAACTCTGCCACATCCAGCTCAAACTCCTGCCTTTTTGTCAATGCCACTGTCTCCAACTCATATAACATAGCTGGTCTCACTACCCTCTTATAGACCTTCCCTTTCACTCTTACTGGGACTCGTCTGTCACAAATCACTCCTGACACTCTTCTCCACCCACTCCATTCTGCCTGTACTCTCTTCTTCACCTCTCTTCCACACTCACTGTTACTCTGAACTACTGACCTCAAGTATTTAAACTCATCCACCTTTGCCACCTCTACTCCTTGCATCCTCACCATTCCTCTATCCTCCCTCTCATTCACACACATATATTCTGTCTTAGTCCTGCTGACCTTCATTCCTCTTCTCTCTAGAGCATATCTCCATCTCTCCAGGGTCTCCTCCACCTGTTCCCTACTCTCACTACAGATCACAATGTCATCTGCAAACATCATAGTCCACGGGGACTCCTGTCTGATCTCGTCTGTCAACCTGTCCATCACCAGTGCAAATAAGAAAGGGCTCAGAGCTGATCCTTGATGTAACCCCACCTCTACCTTAAACACATCCGTCACTCCCACCGCAGACCTCACCACTGTCACACTACCCTCATACATATCCTGTACCACTCTTACATACTTCTCTGACATTCCTGACTTCCTCATACAATACCACAGCTCCTCTCTAGGCACCGTCATATGCTTTCTCCAAGTCTACAAAAACACAATGCAACTCCATCTGACCTTCTCTGTACTTCTCCATCAACACTCTCAGAGCAAACATCGAATCTGTAGTGCTCTTTCCCAGCATGAAACAATACTGCTGATCACTAATCATCACGTCCCTTCTTAACCTAGCTTCCACTACTCTTTCCCATAACTTCGTGCTGTGACTGATCAATGTAATCCCTCTGTAGTTACTACAGCTCTGCACATCACCCTTATTCTTAACAATCGGTACCAAAACACTTTTTCTCCATTCCTCAGGCATCCTCTCATTTTCCAAGATTTCATTAAACAATCTGGTTAAAAACTCCACTGCCATTTCACCTAAACACCTCCATGCTTCCACAGGTATGTCATCTGGGCCAACAACCTTGCCATTCTTCATTCTCTTCATAGCTATCCTTACTTCCTCCTTGCTAATCCATTGTACTTCATGATTCACTATCCCTACATCATCCAACCTTCTCTCCCTCTCATTCTCTTCATTCATCAACCCCTCAAAGTACTCTTTCCATCTCCTCAACACACTCTCCTCAGTTGTGAGTATGTTTCCCTCATTATCCTTTATCACCTTTACCTGCTGCACATCTTTCCTAGCTCTGTCCTTCTGTCTAGTCAATCGGTACAGGTCCTTTTCTCCCTCTTTAGTGTCCAACCTTTCATACAACTCTTCATATGTCTTATCCTTAGCCTTTGCCACCTCTCTCTTTGCCATGCATCTCATCTCCTTATACTCCTGTCTACTTTCTTCATCTCTCTGACAATCCCACTTCTTCTTTGCCAACCTCTTTGTCTGTATACTCTCCTGTACTTCCTCATTCTACTACCATGTCTCCTTGTCATCCTTCCTCTGTCCAGATGTGATACCAAGTACCTTTCTAGCCATCTCCCTTCCTAGCTCTGCTGTAGTTACCCAGCTATTTGGTAACTCTTCACTGCCACCCAGTGCCTGTCTTAACTCATACCTGAACTCCACCTCACAATTACCCTTTATCAATTTCCACCATTTAATCCTTGGTGCTGCCCTCACACTCCTCCTCCTCTTCTTGATCACCAACGTCATCCTACAAAACCACCATCCTATGCTGCCTAACTATACTTTCTCCGGTCACCACTTTACAGTCTCCAATCTACTTCAAACTGGCCCTCTTACATAAGATATAATCCACCTGTGTGCATCTTCCTCCACTCTTGTATGTCACCATATGCTCCTCCCTCTTGTTAAAATACGTATTCACCACAGCCATGTCCATCCTTTTCACAAAATCCACTACCATCTGACCTTCTGCATTCCTTTGTTTAACACCATACCTACCCATCACTTCCTCATCCCCTCTGTTCCCTTCACCAACATGCCCATTGAAATCTGCTCCAATCACCACTCTCTCACCCTTGGGTACAGTCATCACCACTTCATCCAATTCACTCTAAAATTTTTCTTTCTCATCCATTGCACACCCAACTTGTGGAGCATATGCACTAACAACATTCATCATTACACCATCAATTTCCAGCTTCGTAAACATCACTCTATCCGACACTCTTTTCACCTCCAAAGCACTCTTAGCATACTGTTCCTTCAGAATAACTGCTACGCCATTTCTCCTCCCATCCACACCATGATAAAACAATTTGTGCCCACCTCCGATACACCTAGCCTTACTCCCCTTCCATCTGGTCTCTTGCACACACAATATACCAATCTTCCTTCTGTCCATCATATCAGCCAGCTCTCTCCCTATACCAGTCATACTGCCAACATTCAAAGTTCTGACCCTCACTACCACAGTCCTAGCATTTCTCCTCTCTTCCTGCTTTTGGCCATGCCTTCCGCCTCTTCTCCTCCTTCAGCCAACAGTAGCCCAATTTCCACCAGCACCCTATTGGCTAACAGTACTGGTGGTCGTCGTTGTTAACCCAGACCTCGACTGATCCAGTATGGAAATATTTACTGGTGTCTGCATGAAATGATTTGGTGAAGTTTTATGCTGGATGCCCTTCCTTACGCAACCCTCCCCATTTATCCGGGCTTGGGACTGGCACAAACAAATGAACTGTCTTGTGCATCCCCAGTGGCTGGGTTGCCAACTCTGCAATGATTAATGTGATTTATATTGCTAACTGTACTTTATGTAAAAGTTTTTATATAGGGAAAACTAATCGTTCCTTGGCTGAGCATATTAGGAAGCATCCATACTGTATAAATAGGAAGGATCAGAGAAATTCTTTAGCCAAACACATTATGGAGAAGGGTAATGATCATACCTTTGTTTTTAGGGTGATAGAGAGAATTTGGACGAACTGTAGGAAGGGTGACCTTAGGAATTTTACTGAGGAATACTGGATTATCATGATGCAAGCAGATAAACATCCAGGGTCTCAGTGAAACTTGCCCTTAAAAGGAGAAGGCTCTTTAAGTAACTTTGCTGTTTAACTATTGATGACTTGTGATTTGGTAGTTTGAATAGTTTTGACTGGTAGCACAGGTATGTTTTAGTATAAAATGTATGTGACTAAGAATTGTTTTGTGGTCCGATGAAGCACTGTTGAGCAGCATGAAAGCACTTACCTATTTTATCTGTAATAAAAGTGCTATTAACCTTGGTCATGTTCCAGTGCATTTACATTTTCTTTTAGTTGTAGTTAAGTCTATGCATTTAGTGAGCACACATTTAAAGCCATGCACAAATGTTTTTATAACCAACATCTTAATAAATAAATAAATATATATATATATATATATATATATATATATATATATATATATAAAGATAGATATAGGAGTATGTTATATAAGCAAAACTCCCAAATATTGATGGCACTAACTTTGAGAGTTAAATATCAAAAATTGAACATCAGCACTGCATCGTGCATGCCCGAAACATAAAATCAAGGCAAGCAAATCTTAAACATTGCTTTTTGTAGGAGGGTAAGCCCTTCTTTACCCTACAAACACCCTGCTAATTATATATATATATATATATATATATATATATATATATATATATATATATATATATATATATATATATACCAAGTTGAGATCATCATGAGTTCCCAAGGGAAAAGGTGTATTACTCAATCTCGAGGATTGTTGATTTCATACACCTGACAAACTCAAAGTGTTAATAAAACAGATATTGACATATGCGAGTTTCACTTATTTTACATGCTTACATATGCCCACATCCATATGTGTGTGTGTATATATATATATATATATATATATATATATATATATATATATATTTTTTTTTATTATAGATTCACAGATTCATACACTGTTACTAGGCTAATGACCCAAGGGGCCTTTATAAGCCTAGACAAGTTTTCCCAAAAGTATAATGATGTGCTGCTTCCAAATAGGGCATTAAGGAATAGGCATTTGTAAGCTACATCTGTCCATAAGGGATATTGGTGCCAGGCCTGGTGTAAATTTCCTATTCTCCATCCATTTGTCAAGGTTGTGTTTATACTGAGTAATAGACAAACTCAGCTTCACATGGATGGGAAGCCTGTTCCATAAGAAGGGCAGTTTCTAGAACACATATCTCTCTCTCCAGCATGTTCTGTTTATATTAAAGACCAAATTCAGGTCCTTAGACCTTGTATTTCTGGTACTGTTTGACTTACAGATATGTAGAAGACTGACTAGTTTGGGGCCTGTGGATGCCTTGTAAGCCAGACATAGATCACCCCTCAGCAATCTATAGGAGACTGAGAAGAGGGAAAAGGCTTTAAGACACTCTACATAAGACAGGTTTGTTATGGCTTATATTCTTTTCAGTCTTTGAGGTCACTCTAGTTGCTGCATATGCCTGGTCAGGTACATACCAAAGGAAGCATTGTATTCTGTGATTAGTCTGATAAGGGCAGAGTCCATTGGGATAACAACCTCTTTGGACCTAGATGCCATGCCCTTACATACAAGTTGCACAACATAAAAGGATTTCCTCACCACTGTGGCCATATGGTGGTCGAAGGTAAGACTACTGTCTACATCCATACCCAAGTCCCTGACAACTGGGTTGACTCTTAGGGGTCAATTGACCTCCAAAACATTGACCACAAAAGGTGTACAAACCGAACATTGACACATTACCATACATGCACAGAGAGAGAACTTTTGTGCATGCAACTTTAAAACATATTTTTTTGCAGGGGGGCAAGCACCTCTTCACACCCCATGTGGGTGGATGTGCCCCCCCCCCAATCCCCCTGCTAAATTTATACAATAATTCTGAGATCACACATTCCCCAGGGAAAAGGAATATTCCCCCTACCCAGAGAATGTCAATCTCACATTCCTTTAACCACCTGCATATATTAAGCAAATGTGGTCAGTAGAACAGATGTTGACAAAGAGGGGGATGGAGAAAGAAAGCAAGGCAGAGTAATTTTAATAATTTTAAGTTGGCAGATACTTTAATATATTCTCTAAACTAACTCATTTAAATATCCTTTACTAAGATTTTAATAAAGAATTTTGTACACAATGCAATCATTTCATAGTTGTAGTAGTAGTACAGGTGTTTCAGCTATTGTCTATATGATTAGTCTAGTATCACAGATACCTGTGATATGTTCAGTACAACACTTGCCTTTTTTTTTAATATGACCACCATTATGTCATCTCTTACTCCTTTTAGGGTGAATTTCATTCTCTGACATCCCATCTGATAAATGTCATTCTCTTTTCACTAACTGTATACATCTTACACTGCCTGAATAGATTGGCCTTTCAAAATGTTGCAGAAGAATCAGAACCTGTGATTCAGGCAGCATATCAATGACCTACCTAATATAAGAACTGAATGGGTGGTACAGTGAAACATTGTATCTGTCATGGCCCACACAGCTGTGTGTGATGAAATAATGATATTACAGTTGAGTTGTACTCTTACGTTAAATGTTCTATAGTGCTGTCGAAAAGAATAACTTCCACAAAATAATACATCTTCCTCCACCTCTGGTTTCTTAATGTCCAACATGTCTGTTCAGATACAGTATTTTTCTCCATTACAGGTGGGCACATCATCTCTTTACTAAGTAGACTACAGAGTTAATCGGAGAGGGAGAGCAAGGTTCATGTCTGTAGTGAGGGAATCAGTATCCAGTAAATCACTCTATACTTGTCACGGAAACTTGACATTCCTTTGCAGAGAAGGGGGGGGGGGGGTGACATTCATGCACATGACAATGATCAGGGTATCTGGAAGAAGTTTCTACAGGAACATTGTATTACAACAGTTTAAAAACTTCCTTTTCACAATTCTAGATTTTTTCCCCTTTTTGCACTGTTTTATTGTAACATTATTCTGAAATGATGTTCCTTTATTCCTACAAGTGTTTCTCATTATTTTGTTTCACTCAAACTGGCAAAAAGTGTTGTTTTCAAGAAAGCAAAGCAAATAAATCTTGGTAGTCCCTTCATTCATATTGTCAAACTGAAACACATGTCAATCAAATCCAGCACCTTTAAAGGCAGAATCTGATATAGCTGACTGAAGGAATGCACTGATATATAAAAGCAAAACAGTTCTATTAGCAAGGAATCTTCTTACTCTGATTGAAAGAATTTTTTTTTTCATTTCACTTCCTTTACTAGAAGACAAATTACTTTATAAATGTGTTATTTTGGTCATTTGCAAATGGACATCCTTCACTGGATAATGAACACTACAGTAACAATTAATTGAAAAAGCACAGCATTTTAATGCCAAATACATCATTTTATTTGAACTGCAATAAATGTCATCACTTTCCACAAATCATTATTGTTTAAGTGAAAGGATTACCTTTTTCATGAAAACTTTCTTAATATTAAGCTCACACTGGCTGAAACAAAGTCCATCACCTTACAATGATATAATATTGGTTACATTTCTGCAGTTTATTCATTGCGCTTTTAACAGCAAGTTTAGGCTTTAGTCTTGATCATGGTTTCTCACAGAAAATTATTCTTTTCCATTGTTTTGAAAAAGCACAAACTGTTCTCTTATGACAACATGGTTAATATTAGACTGCAACAGTATAGCTGAAGATTTACTTATTATTAAAAAAATCCTGTGATGTATATCTCCTGAAAAATATCCAAACAGTATATGTTTTAGAACTTGCAGTTGCTAACACGATATATCATGGGAATGCAATGGAACAAATGGAAGCGCCTTGGAGATTTAAACAAAATGTGTTTCAGCTGAATTTGATAAAAGTGATAAATCCGGCTGTGAATTCTGCATCACCAGCACCACAATACACAACATAAGTTTGTTCATAGCAGATCAGCCTTAGAGTTAGCTGTATTCAGTTATGTGTTGTGCTTGGGCTTCACTTTCGCCAAAAAGCAGATTTGAGAGTTTCATTTTAAACTGATGTCTTGAAAACAATGTTTTCATTGTCATGCTCTCTAAAAGATCTGTTTCAATAAACTGTACCTAAAGCAATGAATCAGTGATTTATAAATTGTAGTGCTGAGTATCCCGTTCGATTCTCGTCTGGAAAGCCTTCTGTGTGTAGTCTGCATGTTCTCCCCACATTCAAAAGACATAAGTAGAATGGGCATGCCTTCACTGAAGGTTGGGCATCGAGCTGGCACCTCGGCACCCATAAAAAATCTGCTGCCAATCATTAGCGGTCCGGAGTTCAACTGTGGTGACCCCTAACCGGGAAAAGCCGAAAGAACAGTCCTGAGCATAATACATATTTTGGACAACAGTTCTCAGGCTGTAATACCAGGCATTAGTTTGAAACATTTTAAATACATTTTGAAAGTTATTATCTGGCTCTGTCAGTTTATTCAGCTAAACACAGTCTCTTCCAGATGCTCAGTTCAAGCTGTTTTGAAGTTATATAGAACTGATGTATATTACTCAGCAACATTATTATTATTATTTAGGTTATTTGCCTTTCCCTGGCTTGACATTTTGTAGCACTACGCTCAAAAGCACTCTGTACTGACTATTTGTAAATACAAGCAGAGGATTTTAGGATAAGTTAACAAGGACAGGTGCCGATTACAGAGTGATTTAAAGAAATAATGAATGTATATTTAATAATGATGATTCTACAAAATGCAGATACAATACCAAAATATAAAAACTATAGTAAAGTCTACAATACCTAGATATAACACTCACAAAAATAGGATCATATAAAATTAAATGCTCATGCTATGTATGATGGCCAAATTAAAGCAAAGTAACAATAAGACCCAGCGTTATGGCTGGATATGTAGTAGGAATAACGATACAAAGGAAGGTTGCATAGCAATGGGTAAAGGATGGGACAAATGAAGTTTGGCAACAAACCAAGTTGTCCCGGGACATCTTCATGAGGGGTTAGGTTGATATTAGTAGGAGTTAAGTGGGTTGGGGAGGGGAAAGGGTTAAATGGAGGTAGGGATGGTTCTGTGGAAATGAGATAAGGATGGGGAGGGGCTTAAGGGGTTTAGACAAGTATAGCTGGGTTAGCAATCACATTTTGGCGTGAACTTGCTAATTACAGGTTTATGTCCTTGACGACCGGGGGTACTTTGTTGTTGAGGTAGGTCTTGGGTTGTAAGGGGTAAGTATGAGAAGGTGAGTAAATAACAAAAAAAAATAATAATATAAATAATAATAATGCATTAAATGTTGTGGGTGGATTTGAAGAGTTAGACTTTGGAACTTGATTTGAAGGGTTAGGCTTTGGTACATACTCTTGTTTGATTTGAAGGGTCAGGCTTTAGGATGGCGTCCTGTTTAATTTGTAGGGTCAGGCTTTGGGACAGGGTACTGTTTGCTTTGGTTTTCTGGTAGAGAGTTATCTCTGGGTAGAGCTGTGCAGCTTTGTTGGAGTTTGCAGGGTTTTTTTTTTTATTTTGTTTTGTTTTGTTTGACAAGCCAGTGAATGATGGTTGTTACCACTGATACTTGTTCACTGGCTTTTCAGGCCAGTGAGTGATAGCTTTACAGCTGCCTCGATGTTTGCTCGTGGGCTTTCATGCCAGGGAGTAATGGCAAAAACAGCTTCAGTGATGTGCGTTCGCGGGTGGCAGGGAGTGAAGGCCTTTACAACTGGCTTGACTGCTTTGTTACAGACCAATGTCTGGTTGTGGTTTTGAGTACCAGTTGGCTGGGGAGCCACTGTTTTGTTGGGGGAGGTCATCACATCTCCCATGATGCCCTGATGGTAAGGGGTTGTGGGTGTTTTTGTGGGATGTTTCGCTGTTCTGTCATGATGCATGGTTGCATGCTAGAGTGCCTGCCCTGAAGGAAAAATTTGGAGCGTGGCTGGTGTCCCAGGGTCGGAGGCAAACCCTGTGCCTTGTGTCTCTGAGGTGTAGGCTTTGTGGATGTAGTGGCTTGAAGGTGGTTGGTTTAGGAGTCATTAGTGGCTGTGTCAGTGGAGCTGAGAGTGTTGGGGCAGGAGCAGTCTGGCACTGCAGTTCTGGCAGTTGGTGGTGGCCCGAATCCTCCTCCCTCCCCCTTGGTCTTGGTCACTGTTCTGCACTTCGGTGTGGTTGGAGAATGTGCAGAGCCATTTGCCTCTGAAGTAGCATTTGTTTTCATGGGCTTTCCCGTGCTGGGGAGGGGCTCCGTGGAAGTGGTGCTTGGTTATGGAGTAAGAGGAAAGGAAAAGAAAGGAAATGTGTGGTCTGTGGTTTATTGTACCATTGTGAGGTGCAGGTCCTGATTTGTGTCAGTGTGCCGCACTACCAGAGGCAGTTGGATTGGGGGCTCATGTACTGTGGTTAGTACCATTGGGTAGATGTTTGAAGAATAGTTGTTGGTGGCTTTGGCACCCATTCATTGTCATGGGTTGCATGCCCAGTATATGTTCGGTTGGGTCTTTGCTGGCAGTCGTTAGCTGTTTGGAGTGTTTGTCTGGTGTTTGGCATTTACACTGCTTTTCCTGTTCTTTGCAGTAGTTTGGTAGTGGCCACTGAGACATGTGGCAACAAGGTGGTTCGCGTGTGGCTGAAAGCAAGACAGCAGGATGGCTTCAGTGTTTTGGAGGTCTGTATGGGGCTTCTCTGGAGATGTGGTGAATGGTGGGTTGGGGCTTTGATTTGGTGAAGTAGTTCCATCATCTGTTTGTTTGATGGTGGGGATTTTGGATATTGGGTGGTGTTTTTTGTGTCTTGCAGTGGCATTTTCTCAATCGGGGTAATTTCTTCCAGGCTCAATTGAGGTATTCCCTCAGAACAGCCCTGAATGTTTTTTGCGGGCTCTGATCATGTCAGTTGACTATTGCCACGCATGCACTGGGCAGTGAGAATCATGTAAGAAGATTAAGGTGCTACACCTTCTAATAATGGCAGCGCATGTTTGGCATATTTTCACCTGGTCAGGAAATACTGTAACTTGAAATTACTTGGCTGCTGTGGCATTATTTGTCATCACAGTCCAGAGTGTGAAAGATACAAATTTAATGTCTTCTGGTCCTCACTGGTCTGTGTATGTATTTATTTTATGAAGAATGTTTCACAATTGTTACACTGTCATGAATGACACATGTGGTGGTTTTGCTCTACTGAGAATTGCATCACTCCTCAAGTTGCTGACCTTATTTTCTTGGGTAAAACTGTAATGTACAAAGGAAAGGAGAAGACATCTGTATAATGCATAATATATATAATACATATGTGTGTGTGTGTGTGTGTGTGTGTGTGTGTGTGTGTGTGTGTGTGTGTGTGTGTGTGTGTGTGTGTGTGTGTGTGGATGGAATTATTAGAAAGCTCTTATCCTTCAGCAACATGAACTTCTAGATGCCAGATAATAAGGCTAATAATGGCAGGTGTTACTATTAATGTACTTAATCTCTAAGAGATTTATTCTTTATGCATTGTGAAAGAGAAAGAGTAGTTCACAAAGTACCGCATAGATTTACACAGACAAAGGAGCATAGAATTTATTCTCCTATTTAGTTCTGGGACTAGAGGTGTAGACTCCCTATTGCTGTAAACTGATGATTCTGTACACAGGTACTATTACACAAGGCATGGAGTGGAAACAAGACTTTACAGACTGGCATATTATTATTGTTGTTATTACTATTAGGATTTATTAATACTACTAGTATAAGGAGCTTGCTAGGTATGGTTTAATTATTTTATGTCTGAAAATTTGTATATACTCCAAAAGTATGAGCATTTATCCAACCTGTTATTTTATAAACTTTCTATTTTTTGGGGGGGGCTTTCCTACCACTTTTATTTCTCCTGTTCTGTTGACTGGCTCCATCTACACGAGATATATTTGGGGATTGTCTTGGGGTGTATCTTGTGCCATCATTTTGGCTTGAGTGGATGGTTTTCTGTGGGTCTATACAAATGTTGCAGGATGTCCAGATTTTACCTCGTATTTGGTTTTTGGGCATATTAGTGACAACTCACTAAGGTTAAACTTAGAAATAATGACGGACAATTGAGTTTCATGCTAATGTAAAACCTGTTCAAGCTGGTAGGAGCAACGCTTAAAATTATTTTGTATTGGGCTTTTTCCCCCTTTATTTTTGTCTTTGGCTAGGCTGCTTGCTCTGGGAAGTTGGGAGGTAGGGGTTTGAGAATCGTATGAAGATCATTATTTGGTGATTTTGTTTGGGATCATTTTAAAGTCGCACTGCTGACTACTGACACTGGGCCATGCAGTTTTTGGCTCCTGAATGGTGTGGGACTAAGTTGTAGGGATGTTTTGTGATGCCACCTGGAGTTGTGATCATTGTGAGAGGGGGGGGATTCCTGCTGCTGGATTAAAAAAAAAAATTTTGGATTGAATGTGGTTGTTCACACAATGGCAAATCCCTTTCATTTGGGATTTGTTGATTATATTAATTACTAACTGGGTGTGTGTTGTCGGTACAAGAATTGTTTAGAAGAATGGAGGATTGCTGAGAGGGAAGGGCTGTTTACCTTCCACAAAGGTTCAGAGGGGGTTTCTGATGTAGGCTTTTTGGCATCACTGACTTTTGGGAGCATTAATGATTCACTCAGATTTTGTTTTGACCTTGTTGCTTTGTTCTGGAGTTTCTGCTTTTTGTGGAAGGGTGGGGAATTATTCTTGGTGGTTGGTTTATGTTAGTGGTTGGGGTATAGCCTGAAATTGGTGTTTTTCATTGGGTGGCAGAGGAAACATTACAGTTGTGAAAGCATACCTTTCAACTTTCAAATTTTGCAGGTTGCACATTTCTCCTCATCAATTTTATAGAGTTGTGTTTTCTGGTCAAGTTTTGACAAAGCATTGAGGGTCCAGTTTTGGAAATGGTGACAAGGGAATCTCAGACTTCATACCTTTTCTAAATTCATGGCAATGCAGAACCTGTTTTAGCCAGTTCTTAATTTTGTAGTGGTTGTAGGTAGGTATGCTTATTCCCTATGATTGATGGCCTTATCCACAGTTTTGCTAAGAGGTATAGTTAGGTTTTGGCGAAGAGGGTAGGTTTACCCCATGCTTAGTAATGTGCACATTTACTGGGAATACTCTGACAACGGGGATGGTGACTAGAGTTATAGATTTAGTTTATTATTCACAAAGTTTCCCATCCTTAAGTTTCATTATGGGTCACAGACCCTTTGGTGGTACTTAAAGTTTAGGAAGTTTTGGTTTTAAGCACATGTAGAGGAGTTGGTTTTCTTTTCTTTTGCAGATCACAATGAGGTCGCAGCTGAGGAAGTGTGGAATGGGCATCAGTCAGTTGGTGGCTTGAAGGAACTGAGGTTCCAAAAGGTGGCATTGTCTGGAGATGAAGCTGTCCCTCAAGTAGACTCTGCTGTTGTCACATACCAGGTTAAACTTTGAGTATGTTTCGTGGTAACAATTTAATCATATTTTGGGCAGGTAGGAGTGTTTTAGTACACACACATAAGGTGAGTCTAGGTAGGATATGCGGGAAACTGTGGATGGGTTTACTCTGAAAGTAGGAAAGCGTATGTAAGGCATTCATTTTGGTTTCTTTGTAGATGTATGTTATTCTTGCAAACTTACCTGATGCCAGAGTTTGTTCCTAATGGATGGTATCTTTGGGGTGACAAATTTGTCCATTGAGTAGGTAGTGTGATTGCCATTTGGTAATGAATGAATTGGGGGTGTTTAAGGTTGAGCTCGTAGAGTACTTCATTACTGGGAATAGGCGAGTTTTACAGGAACTATGTCAAGGGGTTCTGGTTTTCTGGCATGTAGTGTTAGGTCATTAAAGTTTGGAGTTAGACTATTCCCTGCAGTAATAGGGTTACTGCATATCCAGAGCTGTGTAGTTTGGTGGGCTAATGTGATATGCTGTAGTTGACAGGGTCCTTTGAGACTTGCTAAGGGTTTTTCTTTGACTGGGTGCAGATTTGTGTTCAAGAGGTTATAGTTTCTGTGGCACTTGTTATGGCTATAGGTTTTCATTCCAAAAAGATTGAGCCATGGTTAGTGGCTTGAAGGAAGCAGACTAAAAGGGAATGTATTTTCAGGGAGTGGATGTTCTGGTGGTACAGTGGGCTCATGGGTAATCCTAATTTATTTCATTTCATTATGATGGGTTTCAGGGCTGGTATATCAAGGCATGGGGTTGATGACAGGGTTCTAATGTACTTTACAGATGAGGGGTACACCGAATGATGTTTGGCTTAACCCTTCCCTTTATGGGAGGTAGTTGGTTGAACAATTTTGGGTAGAAGGGAGGGGGAACAGCCTGGTCAGGCTGGTTGGTGGAGAAGAGGGATAGGCTTGCCCTATTTTGTTCCCCCTCTGGTGTCTGGATGTTCATTTCAAGGATCTGGGGAAAGGAAAGTGAGCAGCTGGAGGAAGCTTGCAGAATAGATAAACAAGCTGAGGTAAGGATGCTACTTATTTGGTGGATGGTAATTCAATGAATGGTGTATGAAGTGAGATGGGATGCTGCTTCATAAGTAAAGTAAGTGAGCAGAGGTATGGACCCTGCTTATTGGGCAGGGTGAGTAGGTATACTGCCCTGATTAACATTACAAGGATGGTGCTTCATAAGTAAAGTAAGCAAGCATTGGTATGGATGCTGCTTACTGGGGCAGGGTGAGTAGGTACGCTGTCCTGATTAACATTACAAGGACGTTATGCTGTGTTTAGAATCAACTATATTATGGTTAGTTGTATTAATGAATTTGGTGTACAAAGCTATGTTATGGAAGTTTAATAAAGGTCGTCAAATGTAATTTGGTGTGATGTGTTTATTGAAGGGGACCAGGGCAATATTAAATTAGGAACAAGTGATATGCAAATGCATGATAGTGCACAGGTGTATGAAGGTGGGTCAGATGTGGAGAATGAAACAAAGTTGAAACAAATAAAAAATGTGTACTTCGTGAGTGCATTGTTGGTTTAGCTGATTACATATCTTTATTTTCTTTTCTTTAGCTTTTGTTTACTGAGTTTGTCTGACTGGGTTTAGTCAAAGCCTCCTTTCCAGTGGACACTTGGGTTGAAAAGTGTCAACATATTTGTAGATGAATTTGTGTGTTTGTACATTTAAGAAGATATCCAAGGACTTGTACAAGTGTATAAATACTGAGCACGTGCAAGTCTTACTGCCATTTTGTAGTAAGCTGTTGAGATGCAAGCATGTATGTCTATAAGGTCTGTCTCTTAGCTAGTTCATTTATATTTTATGATGCTGATATCCGTCCTGATGTGTTTCGATGTATTAAACATCTAAACAAAATGCCCTACCTGCTTGTCTTCTATGTTAGAGAGTGACAAGCAACATGCTGTCAGAAGCAATATGTCTAAAGGGCATGAAGTTAGAGGTGGCATGACAAAAATTACTTAAGACACTTGCTTGGAAATGGAGGAATATACAGCAGTGAATCATTCATAAAAAGTACATACTTCACAAAACAGGTCAAAAACGAATTTCAGATATTAAAACTTGTTCAGCACTATTTCTTATTCGCAAAATATGAAATGAGGCATACAGAACGTTCTGATATTCACATTAACCGGTACGTATGATATTGGCAAAAATATTCAAATTACTATGGGAAAATGTTTGAAATAATGTCAGAATTAAAAAATAGAATTTTATTTTTTGGTTTGTTATTTTTTGGTTTGTTGTTTTTTTCATCTTTGGGGCTTCAGTTTTATTTATAATGTCAGAATTGCATAAAATGAATAAAAAAAAAGGGAAACAACTGCATTTTCGTAGAGCATGTATTTTCATATTAAGCAAAGCTATCCGAGTTATCACAAGTGTATAAAGTGTTTGCATGTTTGTGCAGTGTTACAGTAAAGTTATTTTGTAGAGTACAGCCATTAAAGGGCATACTTCACAGAATACCGCCATTTCAGAGCATATATTGCAAAGAACAGTATCTCGGCGAGTTTATTGTGCATTTGAATGTTATTACAAGCTCACAGCACAGTTTGTTCGTACATAATTACAAGGACCATATTTTCAGTTTGTTTGTGCATACTTTGTGGGCATGGCAGACAGATTTTGAAAACCCAGTGCACTTGTGTTTGACAGAAATTTTGCAGAGAACTGGGGAGTGTTTGAGCAAGAGTACAAGATTTTTCACACAGGCTGCATTTTCTGGTAAAGATGACCATACAAAGGCATTTATTCTGCTTAATTTAGCTGGGGTCAGAAGCCATAGAAAGGGAATGATAATTTGTGTATGCACTTGCTATCTATACAGGAGAGGGGGAAAACCATCATATTGTTTTTCCGACTGAGTCTAGGGAGGACCCTGAGTGCTTAAAACATAAATTTAGGGAAATGTGTAACCCTCAGACAAATGTTACAGTGGAAAGGCATTAATTTTACACAAGGGCTCAAAAGCCTGGTGAAACCTTTGCAGCATATATGATTTGAGAAACAAGGCTAAAATGTGCATATTTGGTGATTAAGGGATGAGTTCATAAAAGACAGATGTGTGTGGTATTAAAGATGATGCTGTGAGAATGATTTTGCTTCATGACAGTGATTTAACTTTGAATAAGGTCACTGAGATTTGTCAGATATACAAGCTCACAGAAAAGCACACAAATATGTTTAAAAACAAGAACATCTCTAGAAGACACATTGATAAAGCTCATGTTGATAGTATGCAGCACGTAGTTAAAAGAAACAGGTCCAAGCACATGACAGCAACTGTAGCCCCTGCAGCACTCACTGGTAAACCCCAGAGCATTCTAGCAAATTCCAGAGTTCACACAGCCTCAGTGAAGCATCAAAGTGAGCCAGCAAACTCAGCGAATGGACCCCAACCTAGTTTAATTGCCAACTGTCATAATTGTGGTGGAAGTCATGTATCTAAAAGGGAAAAATGTTTAGCCTTTGGTCAACAATGCCACAAATGCAAAAAGTGGAATAATGTCAAATGGTTTTGTAAATCAAAAGGCCCACTTTTTTATTAAAAGGGAACATTTTAAGAAACAAGTTGATCAATTAGAAAGCTGCAGCCCTACTTTTTATGTTGATGGTGCATCTGTGCTTTTTGAAACAGTTAATGCAGTATATTTAAGAGCAAAGAATAAATTATTTTGTACTGTTTGGATAAATGGCAAACCCATTAAGCTCAAAGTTGACACAGGTTACAAGTGCAATGTTATGTCAGAAGAAACATTTGCTAGAGAGTGTCATGGTAAAAGACTTGATATGGCAAGGTGTGCAAAGCTTGTTGCTTATGGAGGTGAAGAAATTCAGACCAAAGGCTCAGTAGTACCTTCATGTTACTCTGCTGGAAGATGTTACGACTTATTATTTTATGCAGTCAAGAGGCACGTCCAGTCATTATTAGAGCTCAGAGACAATTTGAAAATGGGACTTCTTTCATTTAATAAGGTAGTCCATCATGTTAGCTTGAATGACTGCTTCTCTAATTTTGCCCAGTACATTTTTTCTACCCATGCTGATTTTTTGAAGATAAACTGGGCAAACTTCCAGTTGTGTACTCCATGAAGTTAGACCCAGAGGTTAGTCCAGTTATCAGGCCAGCATGTAAAATCCCAATAGGCATGCAGGACAGAGTCAAATCTGAGTTAATAAGATGGTGCAACAAGATGCAATTTGTCCAGCTGTAATTCCAACCAAGTGGATATCTTCCATGGTGGTAGCACATGAGAAAAGCTCAGATGACATCAGAATATGTAATGACCCACAAGATTTGAACAAAGTGCTAAAAAGACCTCATCATCCAATGCGCACAGTCAAAGAATTTGCAGTTTTGATGCCAAATGCCACTGTTTTGTTCTGTTTTAGATGCAAGGAGTTCATTTTGGCAAACTCAGCTTGACAAAAAAGCCATCATTCCTCACTATGTTTCATACTCCATTTGGCAGGTACAGATTTTTGAGGATGCCATTTTGGATAAATTCTGCAGTCTTTCAATGTGCAATGGAGCAACTTTTTTCTGGGTATCCTTATGCTATTATTGTAGATGACATACTAGTAGGAGGTCATGGTCATGGTGAAGCAGGACATGACAGAAACCGCAGAAAAATTCTAGGAAGGGCATGTCAAGTGAATCTTATGCTTAATCCACAGAAATGCAAATTCAGGCTACAAGAAGTCACTTATGTTGGTCATTTATTTACTAGTATAGGCTACGACCAGACCCTTCAAAGCAAAAAGCCATTCTCAAGATGCCAACTCCAGACAATGTTCAAGCCCTGAAACATTTTCTTGGCATGGTCAACTACCTAGGCAAGTTAATTCCAGACTTGAGCCAACTTTCAGCATCGCTTAGAGAGCTAACATGTAAAGATGTATCATGGTCTTTGTTAGAGCAACACCAAAGAGCATTTGATATCCTGAAACAGAGAACTGCAAGTCCACCAACTATCAGATACTGTGATGTTCACAAACCAGTTACACTTTCCTACAATGCTTCAAAATTTGGTGTTGGTGCAGTCATTCTACAAGAGGATCAACCTGTTGCCTATGCATTGAGAACTGTCACCCAAACTGAGATGCAGTATGCCCAGATTGAGATAGAGCTTTTGGCAATTGTGTTTGCATGTTCAAAGTTCCATGAATTATGTTTATGGTAGACCTATCCAGATCAAAAAAGACCACCAACCTCTAGTCACTATTTTGAGAAAGCCTATGCATTCAGCTCCATCTCGACTGCAACATATGATGCTGAGACTGCAAAAGTATAATTTCAATCTTGTCTGCAAGAAAGGGAAACTTCTTTATCTTGCTGATACATTATCTAGATCTGCCAGAAATACCACAGATCAGCATGAGAATGAGAACCTTGATTTTGGAAGTCATGGAAATGAGAAATTTTTTCTTCCACACGTCTTGACGAGCTGAGAGATTACACAGCTACAGATTCAGTTTTACAGAGGCTCAGCCACTTTATTCAACAAGAATAACCATCAAATCTATCGAGTTTACATCAAGATGTGCAACCTTATTTTTCATACAGAGATGAGATTTTGTCTGACAAAGGTAGCATTATGAAAGGTCTGAAAGTAATTGTTCCAAAGTCTTTGCACAACAGTATATTATTATCTTGCATCTTGGTCACACATGAACTGACTACCAAAAGAAGGGCAAGAGATCTAGCATTTTGACTTTCTATGTCAAAGACATTGAGACAGCACTTTTGTTCCATATGTAATAGTACTAAGCCATGTCAACAGAAGGACCACTTCAGCTTAACCAAATTACAGAACTATCTAGGTTGACAGTAGCCACTGACATTTTTGAGTGGAATGGTCAATATTATTTGGTGTTAGTAGGCTCTTATTCCAACTGGTTTGAGATTGATCTACTTCCTAATCTAGCATCCAGTACAGTCATTATTAAGATAAAGTGTAATTTTGCTGTTCATGGTAGTCTGTACAATGTTATTTCTGACAATAGCACACAGTTTACAAGCCAACAGTTCAAAAGATTTGCTGAAGGATGGGACTTACTTGTGTCACAAGTAGTCCACAGTACCCACAATCAAATGGTTTGGCAGAATGTGCAGTTCAAACTGCAAAACAGTTACTACAGAAATCAAAATGAGATAAGAGTGATGTTTTCCTGAATATCTTGAAGCTCAGAAATGTTCCAAGTGATAAACATCTTTGTTCACCTGCTCAGAAACTTCTGTCAAGACAAACCAGAACCACATTACCAATCAGTGGTCAATTGTTGGTTCCACATGTCAAGTACAACAGGTCAGTGAAAACCAATCTGTTGTAAAAGCACTTAATCCAGAAGTCCTACTACAATAAGACCAGCAAACTACTCAATCCATTATGAGAAGAAGTGGTAAGGATGCAAACATGCAAAGGTTATGATCGAATTGGTGTTGTGAAGAGTATTTGCTGAGAGCTGAGGTCATACATTTTGAATCAAAAGGAGCAGAGTTTTGGCAGAAACATTTGAGACCAGTGTCTGAGCCTATACCACAGCACATGGCCTGTGAGAAAGACTCTTTATCTCAGAGTAAGTTCTCCAGTGTTCCAATTCCAGGGGAAGTTGCAGATGACATTCCCATTCCTGTGACAAATCCAGAAGTTCCTGATAAGAGTTGTTCACCAAAAACTGTCTGTCCCTGTTGCTAAATTTGATCCAGACTGTTATGGTACGAGATACGGTCACATCTCTAAACCCTGTAACAGATACAAAGTAACTTGGACATGAACATTGTGTTTTGTTTCTAATGTATTAAACAATGCATGTCTAACTCTGATATTGTTCTTACAAAGAGCAATCTTTTTAAGAAGGAGGATAAAGATCCATGTGTGTATTTGTACCTTTAAGAAGCTATCCATGGGCTTGCACAGGTGTATAAATACTGAGCTTGTGCAAGTCTGACTGCCGTTTTGTAGTACGCTGTCGTGATGTAAGCATGTATGTATGTAAGGTCTGTCTGTTAGCTAGTTTGTTTATATTTTATGATGCTGCTATTCATCCTGATGTGTTTTTATGTATTAATGCATATAAATGAAATACCACGCCTGCTTGTCTTCTATGTTAGAGAGGGATGACCGACAAAATTGCAAACATTTTTAACAGTCATTTAATAATATGCATGAACATACATTAAGTAATATACATTAACAGGTGCACATTTATTTGCTAATTAGATCACATTTATATGAGATAAAGGCATCTAGTATCGTATAAAATATACATATGTAGTAGTAGATGCTGAACATTGAGCATTTCAAGAGGGTGGGTTTGTCACATAGATAATAGATTATATGATTAGTGCTTAGAAATTCAAAGATGTGGAGGTGATGGAAAGAACTAGATAGAAAAGAAAAAGTTAATATTGTAGTTAAGACATGGGGTATAAAAAAGGTTAGAAGATAATATAATTTGATATATATATATATATATATATATATATATATATATATATATATATATATATTTCTCTCTTTCTGTATATATATATATATATATATATATATATATATATGGTCTACTTCAGTTTACTGAATTAGCATATGAACAAAACTGAAAACAATGAGATGACAACACCGAAATGTCACAACAGTGAACGTTCACTAACCTAAATCTCAAGACATTGAAAAACCAGCTACGGATGTTACACATATATATTTTTTTTTTGTAGCCTTGTAGCTTTTGAATAGAGATCGCAGTACTGTGAGGATCAGGAAATTCACCCTTTTCCCAACTGTAATGCAATCTCAGAGTTGGTATATATAAGTTGCAGGGGTGCAGGGGGTGCAGAGGGGCTTGCCCCCTGCAAAAACATAGGAAAAAGATTATTGTGACGCTAAACAGAACATGACATCCATGACATTTCACTGGAAAAATGATCATGCTGAAAGTGCTCCATATTTGCCACAGAAGTTGCTGTAAACCACTGTGTAGTTTAAAGGGACATATATCTATTTGTCCTGTAATATGCTGAATGTGTTTATTTCAATCTTGTAAGTTTCACTTTTGTGAACGTTCAGTATTCTACAGTTTTGATTTTAACATCTTGTTCTTTTCAGTTTTGGTTATATGTTAATTTGGTAAAATGACATACACACACACACACACACATATATATATATATATATATATATATATATATATAATAAAAACAAAAAATAAGTAAAAAGAATCAGGCATTAGACATAAAAGCAAACACCAGAGCCAATATCTAGTGCTTTCATCCCTTTATTTGTAGTCAGGACTTCATCAGAGAATGAGTTGGAATTTCAAAATGCTTTGAGAAAATCCCAAAAAAGGGGTGGTACAATGTGTGAAATAACCAGTTAACAGATAGTACGGTATAAACAATATTGCATAGTAACCATAGATCCAATAAAAAAAATATATACTACGAATGCTTAGTGACCAGTTGTATAAAAAAATGCATAGCAACCATATCTCTACTAGAAACCTATGTACAGAGAATTATACTGTAGAATTCCAATGAGCAAAGACTAATAATAATAAGTTAGTAAAAAACCATAGTGACCAACTATCCAATAAAGAACAGTGTGTTTTAACAGAAAATGTAAATCTGCTAAGGAAGGAGAATAACTATTTTAGTAAAAAAAACATAGTGACCAACTATTCAGTAAAGAACAGTGTGTTTTAACAGAAAATGTAAATCTGCTAAGGAAGGAGAATAACTATTTTAGTGTTACATTAAAGGTCCCATTTTAAAACACATTTAATGTTCAGATTTTCGTTTAGTCCTGGAGGTGCTTCGGCATTTAGTCTCAACTGCCAGAGTAGTTATCTCACCTCCAAAAATGTGTTAGCATCACCAAAAAATATGTCAATGCTTTCCAAAACTAGAAATTTGAAATTGATAAAGTTCCTTCAGGATGTGCTATATTCAGCTAGAGCATTACGTCTATCTTTATGTCTAATTGCTCCACAGTTTTCTTTTATTCTTGTAGAAAGCAGCCTGGTGGTTTTAGCTACATAAAAAGAAGAGCAAGAAGAACACACAACAGCATCAACCACAAACATGGATTTACAGTTATAATGGCGGTTGAATGTTGCAGTAAAATTATTATCTTTAAATGTGTAAGTAGTCCCTTTAGAAATAAATGTACATGCCACACAGTTATTGCAAGGAAACATTCCCTTGGGGTCATTAATGTTTGTGGAAGTGGAAAGAACAAACTGAGAATCTCTATTCTCAAACATGAGCCTGAGTGATTTCGTTTTTTATAAGCAAAAACCGCAGTGAGACCTAACTTGTCTGAAACTTCTTGGCTATTATTAAGGATGCCCCAGTTATTTAACAGAATGTCTTTAATCCTTTGTGAGTCACTGCAAATGGGAATCGGAAAACTAGAAATCCAGTCGGTATTAGTATCCAAGGAAACATTTTCAGCTGTGGATTCAAGTTCATTTTGGTGAAAAAGTGTATCTGGTAGGTTTGTAGTGTTAGGGGGTGTGTCCGTATGTAAATGTGAAGAACTACTATGAACGGTATGGGGGTAAACACCCTGATCATTTTGCACCAAAGGGGTGTGTGTAGAAACTGGTAGTTCATAGTAGAGAAAGGTAGGTAAGTGTGCGTTCCTGCAATATCATTGGAAGAAGTAGAATTCACCTGTTCTGCATAGTGATGAGTTTTATGAAGTGTTTGTTTCAATACATATTTGATAATAGGGGAAAGTCTATCATATCTAAGAGACTGAACTATGTTAAAAAGTGTCTCAGTCAATTCAATAGCATAATTCCTGTCCAAGAAATATGTCTTAATAGTCTCACGTTCAGTGATAAACATGTCATCCTCGCTAATAATACAGGAGAGTCTGATAAACTGACCTTTAACAATGTTGTGTTTCATAAACATGGGATGCATACTGGTAAAATGTAAATAGTTATTTCTAAACGTTTTCTTTCTATAAATATTAGATGACCAAGTTAAATTAATAGTATTCAAAGAAATGACAGTGTCTGAAAAATTAATATGTTTCCTGCAAACTGACAGTTTGAAGTTTAAAAAGGGAATACTGGAAGAAATGTTGTTTATAAAATCATGTAGTTGATGTTCATCCCCCTGCCAAACAAAAAATACATCATCTATGTATCTTTTATATAATCTAGTGAGTTTAAAACCTGTGAGGTGTATTAATGTGTTTGTTTCCCATGCTGCCAAGACCAGCTGGTGCTACTTTCGAGCCCATAGCTACTCCTTTTATCTGTTTGAAAATAATGTTATTAAAATGAAAGAAATTATTCTCAAGTATTAAGGAGATAAGGGTACAAATAGTATTAATCCTGTCTTCAGAAAAAGAAGTATGTTGTGATAAGTACATTTTAAGATGTAATATGCCTTCTGTATGGGGGATATTCATGTATAAAGTTTCAATATCTAGCGTAACTAGAAGGTTATCTCTTTGAGTAGGTGGGTGTAAAAACAGTGTATTAAGAAAATCCAATAGAATCACGTAATAAAGGTTTTTTGTTGACAGACTTAATAGTGTGATTGACATGCTTATCAAATGTAAGGTTGTTGTCTATTATTATGCCTAGAAGCTCTGTATGGTCATCAGGGGAGATAATGGTGTCATTGCTAGATTTGATGTTGAAGGAAGGAGGAATTCTATGGTTAGGGGAGAAAAGTAATAGCTTGGTTTTGTTAGGATTTAGAAGCAGGCTGCGAATAGCTAGCCATGTTTCTACCATGCTGAAAGTTGTCTGGGTGAAGGTTAGAAGTTGTGTAGGAGAGGAGGCAGAGCATATTAGTGTTGAGTCATCTGCATATTGGATGCAGGTGGCTCCTGGGATGGTGGTGTGCAGATCATTGATAAAGATAGAAAAAATAAGGGGACCTAGTATGGACCTTTGTGGGATACATAGGTTAGAGGAAGTTGGGATGACAGCTTGCTCTGCCATAAGACAGCCTGCTGTCTATCGTTTAGATAAGAGTGAAACCATTGTATTGTGTGTTGGTCTAAACTGATGGTTTTTAGGGTATTGAGCAGTAGCTGATGGTTGACCATATCAAAAGCTTTTGAGAGATCTAGGAAGAGTGCTGAAGATAGTTTATTGTTGTTACAATGAAGACTGATGACATTAGAGAAAGATAGAAGAGCCGTGGTGGTACTGTGGAATGGCCTAAAGCCATGCTGAGAGTCGGCGAGCTTTCCGTTTTGAATAAGAAAGTGCATGATTTGTTTGTGTATGCATCTTTCCATGATTTTAGCTAGTGGTGAAAGAATGGCTATAGGTCTAAAGTTAGTTAATTCTGTGGAACTTCCTCCTTTATGGAGAGGTATAACATGTGATATTTTCCATATTGCTGGGATGGATCCTTTTGAGATGGATCTGTTGATCAGAATAAAAATGGGAAGTGCTATGGCATGAGCTGCTTTTTGAAGATATTCAGCTGGGAGGTGGTTGGCAGCTAGTGTAGTAGGTTTTAGCTTTTTGAGTAAGGTCTGGATCAGGTTGGTAGGTACGGGTTGAAAGGTAAAGGTGGGTTGGGTGCTGGGTGGATCAGGGCTAAATGTGCCAGAGCTGGTGTTTGTGTCTGATGGAGTACGATAGGTAGCTAGAGACTGAATAGTTTCAGTAAGGAAGGAGTTGAAGCTGTTTGCAATTTCAACAGGGGATTTATCAAGAGCAGCTGATTGGGTAGGAGTGGTGAAACGGCCTGGGTGGAGAAGATTGTTTGAGGTTTTAGCTGATATTTTTGTTGTAGGAGGGTGTAGTGACTTTTTTGTCTAGAATGACAGAATTTTTGGTCTGGTTCCTTAGCTGCCGGTATCTTACTTGGTCCATAGGGGCTTTGGTAACATGCCACCTGGCCCAGGCATTGTTTCTTAGTTTAATTTGGGTTTTAGTTTCTTTAGATAGCCACGGTGAAACCGTGGCTTTTACACGGATGGTATGGATAGGAGCATGGTGGTTAAGGATAGCCAGAAATTTGGTACTGAAGTACTCAACTGCTTCTTGTAATCAGAGTCATTTCAAGACATTCCAATTACATGCTTTGAGTTCTTTTTGGAAGTTGTCAAGGTTAAAGTTCCTGATGTTTCTTATAGTTTTGTAGATGGGCTGGTTGGGAATGTCGGCTTTGAGCCTAATAATATAGGTAAGGCAGTGATCACTTAGATCATTGGGTAATGTACCTGACTTGTACTTTTGGGGGTGGCTGTTAATAAGTATCCAATCGAGGATACTATCTTTGTCTCTATTTTTGCTAAATCTGGTGGGGGTGGCAATGATCTGAGTAAAGCCATGGAGGGAGACCCAGTGTCAGTCTTTATCCTCCCTTGTATTTCTGAGAGGTACAACATATACAATTATACAGGTGATCTCTTAATTTCTCTTCTCTTTTTCCCATAGTTACAAATTGTATTCTACAGGGTTAGCATTGATCATCTGTTGCACCTAATTATGTACGCAAAATGCATATTTAACCAAGATTAAAATATTATACACAATGTGGAAAATGAAGATACACTGCATAGGTATGTATGTGAATACATGAGCTTTTCTCCCCAGCCACTGCTAAAAAGGGGGCATCTTTAACAGTCAACAAAGATAAATAAATAAATAGTGCATTACTTTACACTCAAAATGTATTTGGCACTAGCTACTTCCCTTACACAGGGAATACCTGAAGATGCAACATGGTTCCCTATCTATATGTTTTCTAATGCAATCTCTTTTTGTCCTGATCACACCAAGTGAATGCCATAGGTATAGCAACTGCTACCTGCAGGTGCCCCAAAGCTCTCGAGATGTCCAACTGCTCAGAAGTAAACCTTCAAACCACTCACCACAGAAACAAAGCCTGATATGTGGGTGAACACCTATTAGATTTTAAAATATTGTGATTGTGGAGCTTTTCTCCTTAGGCCTGCGATGAAAATGGGCACTTTCTGGGCCAGTTGCACTTTCCTGGTAAACAAGTGTCAACTAACTAAACAGTGTCAGGGTATTCATGCTGATTTGCACTAAGTGGACCGTTTTGAGAAAATTATATTTTGAGGACTACCACATATTCCCATAGCTCCAGTCATAAACGTTTTAGGACAATATCAGAGATGCAGTCATTTGGATTATCATTTCCAGATGAGCCAAATAAAAATGGATTTGATGTACAGTATTATAATTCTCCCATGTTCACACTGATAATCCATTCCAATGAAGATCAGTGCTTAATTCCAATTTGCTGCAATCTATCATCATTAATGCACCATTGTGATAATATACACGTGTTTCAGGTGTTCATGCAGAGTTATTTAAAATTATAGGATGACCTAGTGATTCAGGTACCCCTAAAGCAAAATTCCATTGCCACTCATTATTAAACTGTTTCATTATCAAACCAGGTAAAATCAGTGTTAAGGAACAGAGAAATGCTTACTCTGCACTGGACAGTCAATACAATTTACTGACATTATGATCCCAATAAATTCTACCTGCTAAGTTAATTTGATTTGCTTAACAAAGCAAGACAAAAATGAAGTGCACCATGAGCATCAGTCACAGCCTTTAATGGCCAGATCCAAGAACCACACCAACCTTCCTAAAACGAAATTCAAGTTTGTTTTTTTTGTTTTTTTTAATGGAGCTCTACCCAACGAGTGGATGCAACCCTCCCAATGGCAATAAAACCCATGCTCCACCTGCACAACCAGGGTAGAGAAACCTACTTGCCTGTTCAGTGAGTCGCACATGTCAGAAGCCCACGAAACAGCACCACCCATCACATGTGACTCTAGTGAGCCCAGTGCAGCCACAACAGTCCTGAAAACCCACAACAAGCCATCCCCAATGAGCCAAGGATGCCATCAGCAATCAAATACCGGAAACACACTTTTTTTTTTCATATTAAACTGTGCAAACTGAAGGCACAGCAAAACCCCCACCCTCCCATGACTGGACTGGACTGAATGCAAGTTATCACTACCACTCACCTCTGGAATTGAGCCTTACTCACCTCCTCCATACCCCACCACTCTAAGGCCTACCAGACCACTCTTCCCTTCAGGTTGTCATGGACGAGAGCCTGCTGTAGCAAGTTCACGCCAAAATGTGATTGCTTAACCCAGCTACCCTAGACTAAACCTCTTAAGCCCCTCCCCATCCCTTATCTCATTTCCTCCCAAATATCCTTGCCTACACTTAACCCTTTCACCTCCCCAACCCACTTAACTCCCCCTAATATCAACCTAACCCCCCCATGAAGATGTCCCAAGACAACCTGGTTTGTTGCCAGACTTCATTTACAAGACATAGAATAGATCCTGATTGTAAATTACTTGAACTTATATTAGAGAACGATGTGTATTTGTTTAATGGTGACTTTTTTCTGCAGAAGGTTGGCGTGGCTATGGGCACTATGTGTGCTAAAAGCTACACCAGCCTTGTGCTATGATATTGGGAAACTGAAAAGACTTTACAGAATAATCCTTACTGTGAATTTATCAGCTTCTATAGGCATTTTGCAGATGATGTGTTCCTTGTTTGGACAGGAACAGTGAAAATGTTTGAAGAATTTGTCGGAGTTCCTTCGTAGCACTACAGATTTTTTGAAATTTAGTAAACATATTTCAGATTCCAGCATTTAATTTTTAGATATTACTGTTAGCAAAGACATGTTTGGATGTTTTGATACTAGGTTATGTAGGAAGCCTTGTAGAAAAATTGCATTATTACATAAAGGCTGTATACATCCAGGACATGTAGCTAACAGTATTATGAAAGGTCAATTACTTAGTGTAATGTGGCTACATAGTGACAATAGTGAAATGGAAAAAATGTTTCAAACAATCAGACAAGAGTTCTTAGAAAGAGGTGGTATGGTAGTAATGACACTGAACAGACTATTGGGGAAGTGTGTAGACTTAGGGTTACACAAGGGAGACCTTTTTTCTCTGAGGATGTTACTGGCAGTCACAGTGCAGCTAGATTCAAAATTGAGAGTAGGTTGGTTCTTATATATTCCAGTGATATTAATATCAAATGTGACATAGTGAAAAAGAATTGGCCATTGTTAATGGCTAATCCAGAATTAAGAAGGGCACTTACTAATATATTGCAGTTTAGCTTTAGGAATAATTTAGCATTAAGTAGACAGCTTTTTTATAGGAATGAACTATATGTTGCAAAGTCAGTATCTGATAGTTAAGGCACCTTCTGCTGCAGGTCATGTAAAGCAGGTAAGTATATTTGTAGCTACACATCTTTTGTACATTCTGTTACAGGGTCTAAGATAGACCTTGAGTTTTATGCAGACTGCAAAAGCAAGGATTTAATTTTGTGTTAGGTGCAGTGCATTTTATATCAGAAAAAACAATCACACTTTTAAAGAAAGAATATTAGAATATTTGAATGACATCAGGCATAATAAGAACACTGATGCTCTTGTACAACATGTTTATAATTATGGAGAACAACATATCTTTAGGTTTTTAGTGCTAGAGCTGCTTTTTGAAAGTTTGAGGGGTGGGGATCTAAAGAATTCCACAGAAAGAAGTGAGTTAAAATGGATAATATTCAACCAGGTTTAAATAGTCAAGTTTCTTTAAAACCTGAAAGAGAAGAACTGCACCAAAACTGACACACCAAATGTTTTTAAATGGAAAGGTAAGTGCTTTCATGACTGTACCCGTCGTTCATCTGATGAAGCGATGAGTACAGTCGTGAAAGCGCTTACCTTTCCATTTAATAAATGTTTGGTGTGTCAGTTTTAGTGCAGTTCTCTTTTTGTTTTTTTTTCCATTATCTGCACCTGCTTTTACTTTGAGCCGTTTGTTTTTTATGTTAGTTTCTTTAAAACCTGTGTTGAAGTCCCTTCCACTTAAACACTGAAGTGAATGAAAACTTGAAAAACACAGTAGTCGAAGAGAGAATAAGGAATGGTACTTTCAAAAGGGACCAAGTAGAGGCAATAATAATAAGTACCAGTCCAATACAGTTGCAGGTAAAATCCCCAAAACTTTAATAAAAACATAAAGTAAAAAAGTAAGTGCTTTTACAGTATATTCCTACCGCTTCTTCAGACTGAATACTAAAGAACATCAGATTAATTTAAATAGCACATCAATAAAACAATTAGCACATGAATTAAGCATAAAATTGTTAAAGTGCCAGTACATAAAATCATAAACCTATATACCAGTGTCAATTTTTCAACCCGTATGAATGAACTTACATGCTGTACAATTTCTGCACTGAAAAGTCCCTTTCCTATCTGATATATTCTCCTTATTACAGAGAGAGATATTATAGCATAAGAGTCTTTTCAGTGACTTGTTCTTAAAAGAAAAATGTGGAACTGTGTCTAAAAGATCTTTTAGTTCATCCATGGTGCCAAGTATAGGCCAATTCCTCTTAACAATGTCACAAACACCCTATACATCCGAAGAGTATGTTAGAGGAAATCTCATCACATAACAATTTACCCATTTGTTCTACATGCAAGTCCCTATCCAAGATCACTATTCCACCTCCTTTGTCTGCCGGTCTAATCATGTCTCTCAATTCAGTTAAGGTAATATGCTCTTCTTTAGTCATGTTATGAAACCTGCTCTTGTTCTTACATTCAAACTCATCCCTTAACTGATTTTCACATAACTCAACAAATGTTTATATTCTTGCATTAGGTGGCGGAATAAATGTATTAGGTTTCTTAAAACAGTCCAAATGGTTATTACTAGTATCTTTAAACATTGCTTTCAATGTCATAGTACTACCAAACAGTCCTGTGTGCATTATTAGAACTTGTATTAGAGAATGTGTTCCTATTTGAAGAACAATTTTTTGCACAGAACTAGTACTACTACAATGGGAGAGGGATGTACTACTACAAGCTGATAGCTTTTCTGATCATATTTTGTGGTATTCTAGATTTATGGACAATGTCTTTCTGCTGTGGAAAGGGACAGCAGATTGTCTGGTAGACTTCATAGATTTCTTGCAAGAATCAACTTATTTTTAAGGTTTACATATAAATTTTCATGTGATGAAATTGAATTTCTTGACATCAAGCTCAAGAAAGTAGAGCTACCACATATGGTCACTACTATTTAAAGGAAACCTACTAGAAAAAATAACCTGTTGCATAGAAGCAGTATGCATCTGAGACATGTCACTCGAAATGTCATTAAGGGGCAAGTATATAGAACTATGAGGCTTCATAATAACGAATAACTACTGGTAGCAGCATTAGAGTCCCTAAAAATGGAGTTTCTTAACAGAGGGTATAAAGAAGCATATCTCAATGTGTGTATTAAAGAAGCCTTTAAAGAGAGAGAGGGTAAATGTAGACCCTATTATGCAGATAGAGCTATTACTGGAACCACTGAGGTTAAAGATATACAAAAGGTAGTACAGGGTGTTTGTGACATTATTAAGAGGAATTGGGCTATACTTGGCACCATGGATGAACTAAAAGATGTTATAGACACAGTTTCACATTTTCTTTTAAGAACAACAACTCACTGAAAAGACTCATGCTATAATACCTCTCTCTGTAATAAGGAGCAGATATCAGATAAGAAAGGAACTTTTCAGTGTAGAAATTGTACAGCATGTAAGTTCATTCATACGGGTTGCAAATATGTACGTTTTGTTATGAATTTTAAATCGGAGACAAATTTTTATACTGATTGCAGGACATCTAATATAGTCTACTTTAGTTATTGTATGAAATGTCATGCTTTTTATGTTGGGATGAGCAATAGACAGCTAAAAGATAGAATATTAGAACATCAAAGAGACATCAAAAATAGAAAAGAAACTAATGCTCTGGCTACGCATGCCATTAATTATGGGACGGATCATCATTTTAGATTCTTAGTGCTTTAGATAATTTCAGAGAGTTTAAGAGGGGGAGACATTAGGAACCAGACTGAATCCGCTGAACAGAAGTGGATTCTAACTTTAAATGCTGATAAAGCACCTGGTTTAAATGAGGTAGTCTCTCTTAAACCCTACTTGAAAGCCAAACCTTTTAAACATTGACACTGGTATTTAGGTTTGCGTTTTTATGTACTGGCACTTTAACCATTGCATGCTTAATTGATGTGCTGATTGTTTTATTGATGTGCTATTCAAATGAATCTGGTGTTCTTTAGTATTCAGTCTGAAGAAGTGGTAGGAATATACTGTGAAAGCGCTTACTCTTTTACTTTATGTTTTTATTAAAGTTTTGTGGATTTTACCTGCAACTGTGTCGGACTGGGATTTAATATTGCCTCTACTGAAGTAAATAAGACTTTATGTATGCAATCAGTTTCTTGACTGACTATTAGTTAAATGTGTGTTTTAATAGTTTTTGTTTGAGTTTCGGATTTGATTCATTGACTAAGTATGATGTAACATCATTTTTAGCTGACTATTAGTGTACTAGATTTTAAATTTCTTTATATAACTTGTTTTGTTTTTTACTGTATTTATGTGGTCTGAAGGAGAGGTGAGTACACTATGAAAACGTACCATTTTCTTCAACAATAAAACCTGTAGAGTTTTTATGCACTAACAGTCATGATGATCAGTTTATTTTGTTAGTGCTGTGAATTTTTGTATTTTCTGATCTCTGCCTGGTTGAGTAGATATTCTGTAGGTTGACATACAGGTTTGTACTTAACCTCTTGAGTTTGTCAACAATGCCTGAGTGGGGTATTGTGTCAAATGCCTTGGCCAGATTAAGGCAGGCAAGGTGAACCATTATGCCCTCATCCATTGCTATGATGACCTTCCCAAAGAAGTCCACCAGGTTGAGTAAGCATGACCTGTCTTTCATGAATCCAAAGTGGGATGGGTCCAGTGTCTGGAGGTTTACTATATCATAACTGATCATTTCCATGATAATTCTTCCCATGGCTTTGCATATAAGACTAGTGAGACTTATGGTCTGTAGTTTCTAGGGTCTATAGATGGCTCGCCTTTGTGCAAATGGATGACTGTAGAGGTTCACAATTCATGAAGCCTGTTTGGAGGCTGTAGTTAAATAGCAATCCCAAAGGGCCTGATAGGTCATGTTTCATGCAATTTACAAGGCATCTTGGGATATTGTCTGGGCCCATTGATGCAGTGTTCTTGGCCTTAGAGATAGTATTAAGGACCTGTTCCCTAGTGATAGTAGACAGAGTTATAATTGATGTCATTTCCTGAAGGGAGGTTGAGTGGGAGAGAGCGGTAAAGTTGGATCTGAATTTGTTGGCCAGTAGGTTTGCTATATCTTCTAGCTCAGTACAGGTGGCCACATTTGCAATGAGCTCTGCACACAATTGTGTATTGCTTTTCAGGTTGTGGACATAGCTAAAGTATGCCTTGTGGTTTTCCTTGGACTCGGAAGTCAAATTTAGCTCACATTTGGCTTTGGTAGACTTTATTTGTCCTCATAGTTGTTTGTTTAGTTTGATGAGAGTGCTTTTATTCTGCTGGGTGCTGCACCTCCTAATTTTGGCCATGATTTTCTTCCTTCTGTTATACAGCATAATGATTTTGTGATTTCACCAGGGTGGCTTGCTCCTTGAGTTAGTTCTGCACTTCTTCCTGGTGGGAACAGTTGCTTCTATGCAGCTATTAAGATACTTGCAGAGGAATTCTATCAACAGTTTTGCATATGCAGCAGTATTCTCATGGTTTATGGGGTCTAGACATTTTTCCAGATTATCACTTAATAGCAGTAGGTTATTCTTAGATTAGTTCCTGAATATTCCAGGGTTAGCTGGGAATACAAGTTTTATTTTTACTTCAAAGGAGACAATTTTGTGGTCTGACCTTACCAAGGAAGACATTACACTATGGGGTGTGCAGAACTCTCCCATATTAGTGAGAACCAGATCTGGTATGGTTGCACACCTGGTTGGTGTGTTGACAATCTGGTTCAGTTAATTTGTGTTTACAAAATCCAGGAATCTCTGTGCCTGTATGTTTGGTGTCAGTAGGATTCCCAGTTAATAGTAGGGTAATTAAAGTTGTCCATGAATATGGTATTGGGTTGGATGGTGAATGTTTCCAATAAGTTTAAATAAATGGTATGTATTTCCTGGATCATAGAGGGGGGCTATAGCTTGTAAGGAAGTGGTATTGGATTTTGTCTGTGGTGATTTAAACACTGAGTAGCTCAAGTGCATTGTCTTGTTTGATTACCCTTGAGGTATATTTAATTTGAAGTAAATTGAAACACATCCACCTTTAGTTTATGTCTGTGTAGTAGCTGGTCTAAGTGTGTGGAAGGCATTATAACCTTGACCTGTCGGTGTCCTTCCCATGGCTTTAAAACATGTCTTTTTGACCATACAGATGTCAGCATTCTCTAGGGTGAAGAGAGCTTTTAGGGAGTTGAGTTTTTTTGTTTAGACTCCTAGCACTGATCGGTAATACCTTTAGATTTTCTTGTTTTGATTTGCTTTGTCAGAAGTACTTTCAGTTTGGCATTGCCTAAAAAGGTACTATTGGGGAAGGCAACTTTTTAGCTAATTTTTCAAAAGCCTAGAGGGGAGAGTTGCAGACCATCTCTGGCAAAGCAGTGTGGTCTGTTGACCATCTCCTTCCATGCTGACAAATACTGAACCCCCTTAGAAAGATACCAGAAACTAAGCCAATCTTTTGTACACATTGTGGCATCCTCCTTGCAGACGGTAAAATGCTGTTCACTGCTAGGCTCATACTAGCCTGGGACACATATTCTGAGAGATCTATGATGTCTCTCTTTATATAATCTAGGGAGATACTTCTAAGGTCATTTCACCCACTTGGACTATGACTGAGTATTACTGGCACTTATTGTCCAACGACCTCAGTGTGTACATAAAGTGGCAGATCCTACCCCCTGAGAAGCAACTAACTGTGACTTTCTGCTTACTCAGCCTGGTGAGAGGGACATCAGTGTGTCTCATGATGGAGTTTCTAATGAGTAGAATGCCGGATTGTGTGGTGGCTTGCCTCATGGGCTTAGAAGTACAGGCTCCATGAAATGTGGCTGTATATGTTGATGTGGGTATTGTTTTGAAAGAGTGCATTCGGGGCTGCTGAGGGTATTTTTTATGTGTTACTTTGCCTAAGTGGTCTTTAGGGTTTATAAAAGTTATAGTTAACTGTCTCAGCATATGTAGGTTTATGTTTTTGCTATAAATTGTGTGTGATGGGTGGAGGGTATGTACTACTGACAACCTTATTGACATTAGGACTTCTTTTATGTGAGAGCTTTGCCTCCAGTGACAATGTGTAAATACATCTCTCACATACCATATCAGTTTGTTTGAGAATTAACTGGTTGTCAGTAAACATGAGGCAATTTTTACATTGCCTTATAATGCCCACATCCACCAAGCTGGTAATGGAAATAGTAAGAAAGTTCATATCCATGGCAACAGACCCTTTACTGATTAGACAGAGTGAGAATATAAAGCAATGTCAGGAGTATCCGGTTTGCAAATCTGGCAATAGTACTTGTTACTATAAATTAGTTTTCCTTTGTACAACTAGATATTGGTGAAGTTTCACTTATGCTTTTACAGGAAAAATGTCACTCAAGGTGTCTGTGTCTATAAAGAGCACTGCCAAATACTTGAGGGGAAACTAATAAGTAGACCCTGAAAAATTAAGGATGAAGTATTTAGCCAGATATTCTGAAGACAGAAATAAATCGTGCAGCAATTACTGAAAACAAATAATTAGCTTGTCAAAAATGATAAAACGAGGGGAGTTGCATGAATGGCTACTGCCTGGCTACAATTAGTGGTACTCCCGCTACAGCTTCTCTCTGCTGGGATATAATGCTCCTTTGCTTCTTCTCTCACCAGACACAAAACATTAGCACCAATCCGGAAATGAGAAGCAGGCCACAGTCTGTTTAGTGATCCGCAGTCTTGTCCCAAATGATGCAAGGATCTGCAGGCTTGTTGTAGCCTTTTTTCTGGTAGATGCCTTTAGTAGTAACAAGACCGATCAGGAATGTCAAGAACAAACACTCACTACTCAACCATAAACAGTCAGGAATTGATGCACTCTGCTCATTCTCTCACTAGGAGCAGAATATAAGCACATATTACAAGCTGTCACCTATGAAGCAGTTATTAAGCATTCCAATGATCAGCAGTCTCCAGGCAATAATGTCCCTCTGCTGTTTCTCTCACCTGGAGAAAACAGAATCACTAATCCCAAGATGATTACTAAGAGGCAGAATCTCGGCTCTCCAATAACTCGTGGTCTTGCAGTAGATGTTGCAGATTTTAAAGGTAAGATGGAAAAATGGATTCATAACCTAAGCACTCCAGTGTGCACTAAGCAGTTAGATACAAAAGAGGTGGTAAAGTAAGCTTTAGCTGTATAAGTGGAGAGCCACTCATTTTAAAAGATCAAGATATATTGAAAGGTGATGGGCACTTCATTTTCTGGTTTTATGGAATACAGTGGGATGGTCAACAAATTAAATAATTGAAGCGGAGTGATTTCATAAAATGATAATTTTCTGCTTACTCAGAGCAGCCAATAAAAAGGGAGATGGAAGGACATATGTAGTCAAATTAACATAAAGGGCAGGCAACTAGAAAGGCAGTTGCATTTAAGAACACAACAGTGCCAGGGTGGAAGAAGTTTCTGTGTGACTCAATAGAGACAAAGCTGCTGTCTCTTTTCTAGTTTTAATATGCAATTAAAAGCAGAATACAAGTAAAACACAGTGTAAAGAAAGCAAATCACAACATACAAAACTGAAGAGAGGCATAAAGTAATAGAAAGTACAAGAAAGCAAAAGAAAACTAAACGTTCCCTCACAGTAAGTTGTGACAGAGTCTGGGTGAGCTTTTCAAGTAAAGGTTTGAAATGTTTTATTTTATTGTATCCCTTAAATAGAATGTTTAGTTTATTGATCCACCGTCAGTTCACATATAATTGACCTGTTCTAACCTCTGTGACTCCTTAATTGATATAGTCTAATTTCTGTGTGGCTTACAAGGAACACAGCTGTGGTCTCTTTCCTAGTTTTAATATGCAATTAAAAACAAAATACAAGTAAAACACAGTGTAAAGGAAACTAATCACAATATACAAAACAGAAGAATGTTATAAAGTAACGCAAAATACAAGAAAGCAAAACCAAACTAACCTTTGCCTCACAGCAAGTTGTGGCAGAGTCTGGGTGATCTTTTCCAGTAAAGTATGAATGAACATAAACTGCATAATGATATGGCAAGCTGAAGATGACAGTGGAATTTATGCAGGAGGTATACAGAAGCATGTCAATTTATCTGATATGTGAAGTTTTAGTTGTGTTTTAAATAAGTTTGTATTCTGAATGGATTTCAGTGGTAGTGGGATATGATTCCATATTTAGCTACACTTTTTGAATATCGATGGTCACCTGCAGTATTAAATGGTTTGGTGACAGTGACTGGTGATTAGTTATTTTTCACTATAAAATGAAAATCTGTTGGGGAAGTAGTGTTGTATTAAGTTGCTAAGATCTGGACAATTTTTCTGGCTTACAGAGACTTCTGTGTATTTTAATTAGGTGAGAAAGAGCTGGGGGATTTATAGTTCTAATCAGTTTAATTATCTGAGGGTTGAGTAGTGATGTGTTCTGTTATAGTTCATTGCAAATGTGGCATTTTATTATAACATTGCTCAAGTTTGGATAGTTGTGAGACTTGAAGGTTAGTAAAAATTGAAGCAGCATAGAGGAGAAACTGCATTAAGAAAGCAGAGGCTATATGTCTTCTAGTTATGTCATTGAGGTAGGTTTTTGCTTCCTATAGTGTACCTAGTTTTTGGAACCATTTGTGATACATGATAGTCAAATTTCAGCTGGTCTTCTATGAAAACACCAAGTAATTTTGTATAGTTTACGTTTTCTATCATGTTGCTGTTGGCAGAGATGATAGTGAATGCTGTTGCTTTGACAGAGATGTGTTTTGGAATAAAGAGCAGTGATTTAACTTGTTTTGGGTTTAGTAGAATTTGTGAATTATTTAGCCATGTTTCCATTGATAAGAAGGATTGTAATGACTTGTTGAGCCATCCATGTATTGAACTAGGTTTTTTAGCAGTGTAAAGGTCGTTGATGGCTATGTTGAAAAGTATGAGGCCTAGTATATATCCCTATGAGACACTAGTAGTTACAGGGAAGAAGGTGGAGGAATCAGTTTCTATTTCACTGCTCATGTTCTGTTTAAGAGGTAACTATGAAACCACTAAAGTGAAGAGCTGGTGAGCCCTAAGGATAAGAGTTTATGTAAGAGTTTCTTGGAGGAGACAGTCTCAAAAGCTTTTGATAAGTCTAGGAAGATGGTGGGACTAATCTTCCAGCATTTCTATGAGTGTTAACAGTATTAACAACATTCAGCAAAGCAGTGATTTTGCTGTAATGAAGATGTAAACTGTGCTGGGTTGAAGATGGAGGCTGGTTATCTAATTAGATATTTGAGAATTTGTATATGAACTCATTTTTCTATTATTTTTTATGGGGTGGGGCGATAAAATGGCAATGGGCCTATAGTTTGAAAGGTCTGTATTGATTCTATACTTGTTCAAGGGAATAAAGAATGATCTTTTTCTCATAGAGAAAGGACTTTATTTTCAGATATGGATCATTTTATCAGAATTGTAATGGGATATGCAATAGCTATAGCTGCTATTTCGAGATATTCACCAAATAGATTGTCAGTGGAAGTTGTAGTAGGCTTTAATTTTTTGAGGAATTTTTTGATGGTGTCTGCGGGAAGTGATTGGAAGGCGAAATCTTGAAGCAGATTATTTGGGTAGGGGCATCAAGAGCTTGATTATTTAACTGGTTGGTTAATGATGGAGTTGTCTGTATAAAGTGGTTAATGAATTGGCTGGTTATGGTATAAGTTTGTTTCTATGTGTTTGCTGTTGGCTGTGCAGCTTGTCTTGGATTTATCAACCACTGTGCAGGATTGGCTTTGGGAACATAGAGCTGTTAACAAGTTAGGAAATTATTTTATTCACAGAATATTCATTTTTCCTTGTACTGAAATATATATTATTAATCATTGTGGCAAAAAAACAGCAGACATGAAATAAGCATGGTAAAGGTAATTTTCTTTATAGCAGCCTCAGTCATGTATATTTTCAATTGATACACATAGCCTAGTAGTGTCCTGATCTTTGTGGCTGCTGAACTACAAATGTCTTATAGCTATATTATTGCCAACATATATTTTAAGTGAATGTTTGTAATATACCTGTATACTAGCTGCCATCCAGCACATTTAGTCTGAGAGTATGAGTAATGCAAAAAATGTTAGAGAACATCTTCTTCATAATATTTTGAAGCACTAAGGTGAAGGTCAGAAATAGGAAGCCAATGATATTAGTTATGAATGAAAGACTGCAAGCTAGTCTTAACTGTTGGCAACCTACATCAGCAGAAGTAATGGATTGTCTTGCTTGCATTTTCTAAACATTTTCATTCTTTGCATTTTTGTACATGTTGTTAAAATATAATGTTAAAAGAAGATATTCAAGACCTAATTCATGGTGATAAAGTCTTGTTTGTGTGTTAGCTTTGGTCTCATTTGTATGACTAAGAGGGATTTATTAAAGAAGTGATACCATTGTATGTGCTAGTAAGCTATTTATCTTCACCTTCTTAAGAGATTCAGAGCTATTCAACATAAAAGAATATCTGCCCAATTAAAAATATTAAATGTAAGTCTGAATGTAATTCAGCTGGTAAAGCAATGGTTAAACAAAATATATGATCAGTCTGTGGGTAGTTGTCTAGCCAACTTGGAATTACCAGTCAAATCCCATATTAGCCTGCACTGGTAACTCCTGTTCTATTCAGACTATTCCTTTGAAAGATAAAACTGGAAAATTTTAATATATATAGGTAAATATACTCACGAATATAAACTAGGTTAACAGACTTCAGTACTGGATATGGAAGTTCTACAAGATAGCCTAGAAAGTGTGTATCAGCTATAGCCATAATACTCCTTAAATTAATATCTTTAAATGTAGCTTTATTGGACTTGGGGGGGGGGGTTACAAATGTTGATTACAATACAAATGGTTAAATCATAATCATTAACAATCTAGAGGTAACGGTAAGCAATAAATTTGAGTATGTGTGTATCTATTGAATCTGAAAAGCATCTTTATCAGATTATTTTAATTTCAAAGAGCTTGCCTGGTCTTTCAAGCTTCACAGATCCTTCCCACTACTGAATACAGCATTGCATTTTGTAAACTATGAACAAGCCCATAGAAGCAAATAGAAATGTATAATGACGCCATACTTAGAAAGCTCATAGTGATAGGAAGTTTGCACTATTCAGAAAGGCTTCAAGAAGCAGCATTATATTCTGTTTCTTAATGGGTTACTTGCAGATGCCCTCTGTCTGGTCCAAAGGGCAATATCAGCGCTGTTGTTTTCTGTTTTTGGAAAGCATCTGTCTGAAATGCCACAAAACAGGAAAGTATTTGTTATTGTTTTTGCCTAACAGTAATCATTATTATCTTTGGTCACCACTAATCATTATTGTTTTTGGTTAATAGTATTCATTTTAGTTTTTGGTTAATATGTCTGAAATGTACAACAGAAGGAGCTAATACTGAATCAGGGAGCATAAATTTAAAAATAATTAGAAATGTATTTATTTATTTATTTATTTCTAGTTTGATTACCGGGGAAGTCCACTGGGTCAACCTGGCCCATTTTCATTGGAGGCCCGGGGAGAAAAGCTCCGAGAATGCATTGAAAAACAGTTTACATACTAAATTTGCAAGAAATAAATTTACATACACATAGAAAAACAGTTTACATACTAAATTTTCAAGAAAAAAATTTGCATACAAGATTTACAAGAAATGCAAGCAAGGTATGAGAATGCATTAGTAGTTTACAAATATGATTACAAGAAATACACCTTGTACCAGATAATTCTGTAGAACAGATTAAAATTAAGCTTTTTCATTGAGTATAGGAAGCAGAAATTCACTGAAAGTAAGTGTTAAGGTTGTACTGATATTTGACATGATTAGTTTAGATCCACAAAATATTGTGAAATATGCTTTACATGCACAATTTGAGCAGAAAGAAGTACTCTATGTTTACAATATTTACATGTGTTGTTGAGCAAATATAGCTCTGGGAGTGGAAGAAGTAAGGAGAGGGATAAAGCAGCAGGAGATTGTAGGGAGATTTGATAGAGTTGAAATAAAGTGCCTGAGGGAGGTATAGAGGGCTTATGTGGCAGTAGGGGGAGACTCTTGTGGCTTGAAGTGATCAAAGCTCATGTAGGGAGGAGGCAGGGGCATTTCCGTTTAGTAGACAGTGTGTGAAAATTTGGGCCTTGAAATTTTCATAGTTTGGGGTGGTTCTTAGTGACTGAGGAAGGGAATTCCATTTTTTGCCTAGAGCATAGGAGAGGAGCAGTTGGCCAGCAGGATGTTTGGGTTTATGGATAGCTATTAAGTTCTGATGTTCAGATCTAAGGGTACTGTTGGGAATATAGGGAGGAAGAATGTTAGTTAGAGTGAGGCATTTTGTAGGCTGAAATATGAGAGTATGTGCTATAGAGAGTTGTAGGTAATCTAGGTGGTTTGGTAGTTCTAGCCAGTTCAGGAATTGTATGGTGAGGCAATGGTGAATGGAATTTTTGGATTTGGAGGCAAATTTAGATATTTTATTGTAGCAGCTTTCTAATTTGGAGGAAATGGAGGAGGACAGGTTGGTTAGGAGATGAGCACCATATAGTAAGGAAGGAAGGAGAAAAGTAGAGGCTAAAGTTTGCCTTGTTGAGTTGGAGAGAAAGTGATTGTTCATATACAGCATACCTAGCTTTTGGTGGGTCTTTTTAATGTTTTGTTGTACATGTATATCAAACTTTATGTGTTCATCAACTATTATACCTAGCAGTTTAGTGGAGGTGATGACTTCTATAGGTGTGTTGGTTTGGCTAAGAATTTTGAAGTCATTTTTATTAAAGGAATAGTTCTTAGTGGGTAGGAATAGTAGAATTTTGGATTTGTTTGCATTAAGAGATATGTGGTTTTGGTGCATCCAGTTTTCAGTTTCTGAGAAAGCAGTTTGGGTTTTTGACATCAGTTCTTGGAGGTTATTAGTAAAGCAGACTAAAGTTGAGTCATCCGCGTATTGAATCATTTTGGTGTCGGGAATAGCACTATAGAAGTTATTGATGAAGATGTTAAATAGCATAGGTCCGAGGATGGATCCTTGTGGGACACCGGTAGGGGTGGGTAAGAAGGAAGAGATGGAGTTTCTCCATTTGACAGCCTGAGATCTGTCTGTTAGATAGCTGGAGAACCAAGAAAGAGTTTAAGGTGAAATGTGAAGGTTTGAAAGATGACAAAGAAGAAGATTATGGGAGATAGTGTCAAATGCCTGGGATAGATCAAGAAAAACAGTAGAAACTAGCTGTCCTGAATCACAGGCTTGGTTGACAGTATCTAAGAAAGAAATTAGGGTGGTTATGGTGCTGTGGCCAGGGCGGAAGCCATGCTGAGTAGGTGTGAGGAGATTATTATGGGTCAGGAATGGCATAAGTTGGAGGTGGATGCACTTTTCAAGGATTTTAGAAATAGGGGAGAATAAGGCAATGGGGTGGAAATTTGAGATACTGGTATTTTTCACTTCCTTATGGAGAAGGAGAATGAAGGCTGAGCACCAGAGTTTGGGGACATAGGATTCTTTTCTTGATCTGTTTATTATGATACTGATTGGGAGAGCAATGCCATCTGTGGCGTGTTTTAGATAGGATGATGGAATGTTGTTGGGTGCATTAGAGCAGGGCTTAAGTTTGGATGGGAGTTTTTCTATGAGAGTTGTGGAGACAGATTTAAGCTCGACCAGAGGAGGAAGGTTATTTGGTGGATTTGTGGGAGGTAGGGTGAAAAGTAGCTGGGTTATTGTTGGGAAAAGATTTTGTGAGGGAAGAGATGGTTTTGATTAAAAATGAATTGAATTTAGAGCCTAATTCAAGGTCAGTTTTGTTTGGGTTGTGACAGGGATTTGTTTTTGAGCCTGGATGGAGAAGAGAGTTTATTGTCTTCCAGAATTGTTTAGGGTTGTTATAGTTATTTGACTGGAGCTTAGTATACTAGTTTTTTTGTCCTTGTTGATTAGCTTTTTTGCAATATTATGGAGCTGTTTATAATGAAGCAAGGTATTAGGTAGATTTGTTTTTTTGGTGAAGTTTCCACAGTTTGTCCCTTTGGTGCATAATTTGTTTGGTCTCTTTGGAAAGCCAGGGAACTGTGTTAGTTTTGATTCTTTTGTTTATAAGGGGGGCTATGGAGTTTAAAGTGTCAAGGAAGACAGAGTTAAAGTGGTCTATAGCTTTATCGAGGGGAAGGGTGTTTAAAATATGCCAGTTCATTTGTTTGAATATATTTGAGAAAGTAGTAGGGTGGAAGTTGCGAAGGTTGCGAGTAAGGATATATTGATGTTGGTATGTAGAAGAGTTAGTGGAACGAAGAATGAAGGCTAGGAGATGGTCACTAATGGTATCAGGAGTAGTGCCGGAGTTGGTTATTTTATTAGGATTGGAGACTAGGATCCAGTCTAAGGTGGATCCAGGGGGATTAATTTTGTTAGGCCGGGTGATAGAGAGGATAGCCTGAGTGAAGTTGTAGAGGTTGATGGATAGGGAAGGAGAGGGGCTTTTGAGTTTGTTCCAATCACTATTTACATCTCCTAAGATGTAAGTCTCATAGTTAATTTTTGTGGAAATCCAAAGGAGAATTTCTTCAAGAACTGATATATTATTACCAGGAGAGATATAAAGGGCAATGAAGCAGATGTTTTTGTGCTTGTTTAGTAGTCCAGCGGTTAGTTCAGTTTTCTGGAATTGGGGGATTGGAATTTGGAGGGATATTAAGGTGAGCAGATTCGAATAGACTTAAGGCGGTGCCGCCACCTTTTTTACCTACTCGGTCATTTGTGAGAATATGGAATCCAGGGGGTAGAATATCTGAATCGGAGATGGAGGGTTTGAGCCAGGTTTCAGAGATGGCTAGGATGTCAGGTTGGTTATGGCTTAGCCAGGTGTGGAATTGGTGAGATTTATTGGTAAGACTCTGAGCGTTTATTGTGAAGATCTTTAGGGTATTAAGAAAGGTGGAAAAAGTTATGCTGTTGGTGTTGTTGTTACAGGTTATGGGACCAGGGTTAGGATATATGTCACCTGCTTGGAATAGTTTATTAAAGGAGACATCCTTTAGCCATTTTGGCCTGTATGGAGTAGATTTGGGAAGATTAAAGATAGGAGTTGGTGTGAGACTGTATCAAATGCTTTGGACATATCCAAAAAAAGAGTTATCACTTGCAGGCCTTCATTTTTTAGACAATTTACTGTGTCTGTGAAGTAGAGGAGGGCTGGAGTTTTACTATGGGCAGGTCTGAAACCATGTTGAATAGGTGACAGGATGTTGCTGCCTAGGAGATATTTTAGCACCTAGGTATAGATGCATTTTTCTAGGATTTTGGCCAGGGGGGAGAGTAAAGCAATGGGTCTGTAGTTATTAGTTCAGTGGAGGTCCTGCCTTTATGTATGGGTGTTACATAGGATTTTTTCCAGAGTTTGGGCACATAGTTTTCAACAACTGAGCTGTTTATGAGAGTGGAGATTGGGATAACAATAGCATCTGTTGTGAGCTTCAAGAAATAGCTGGGGAGTAGGTTGGCTGCTATTGATAATGTTTTTAGTTTGGAGAGCATGCTTTTGATTGAAGTGGTTGAAACTGTTTTGAGGGTAAAGCTTGTATTAGTGTTATTTGTATTGGGGGGGATAGTGAGGTTGGAACTGTCCTGATATACTAAGGATAGAATTGGGTTCATAAAGTGGGACATGTAAAAAGCTATATTTTTATATTTTGTTTATAACATAACATGTCTTTCCTGTGTGCTATTGCATGCCAAGTATACTATCAGTAGCATTTTACTGGACCATTTTAAAAACCCAGAATGTAACTTAATATGTCTCTTTAGTGTAATTTGTTGCATCTTGTATTATATTCAATAATACATTACTAAACAATGCCAAGATATCAGAAAGTGTGTCACTTAACATATTTTTTATCATAATAATGATTAACTTTTAATAAAATGAATAGTTTAACCTTTTAAACTCTAAATGAAAATAAGTGGCTTTTTAATTTCACACACACACACATATATATATATATATATATATATATATATATATATATATATATATATATATATTTATATATATATATATATATATATATATATATATATAAGAATCAAACTCTAACATCTTAAAAAGAAAAACCATTCGAAGTAGGGAAATAAATGATTTACCTTGTAAAAAGTAATATTCAGCACCTGTTCATAAGTATTCAAGCACTTCTTCAAATTAATAAGAATTCATAACCATGAAACACGTTGATTTTCATTTGTCTTTCAGTTTTTTACTGTTCTTGCCTTTTATTAACCAACCATCTTTTATTGCATTTCGCTTGAAAGAATTTAATAGATTCCAGTCCATTTCTTCTATTTTTTTCTAGAATTTTGTTTTCCTTTATAAAGCCCATTGCATTTTCCAAGGTGTTACAAATCTTCTTTTGTTCTGGAGGGTAAATCCTTATTTTTGCTGGAAACAAGATTTGTGCTGTAATCTTGTTTTTCTTTAAGCCTTTAACAAGTAGGACAAATGCTTTTCTCTTTGACATCACTAATGTTGAATAGTCTTTGTCAAATCTTATAGTATTTTTTTTTTATTTTAACTAGATAATTAGTCCATGCAGCTTTCAAGACCAAATCCTTATCTTGACTTGAGAAAAATCTTACGATCACAGACCTTGGTGAAGGTGTTTTTTTTTAAATGAGTTAGAAAGTGATCAGTGTGCACTTTTGATGCCAAAGGAAAACGCTTCAGGCAGGTTCAAAGTTTTAGGTATCCAGGTATTACGGAATTGATTCATACTGTCTCCCTCTTCTTTTTAAGGCATCCCATAAATCCTGATGTTATTCCTTCCGGATGTATTCTCTAAGTCTTCTGTTTTTTCCTGTAATAAGTTGTTTTGTTTCAGAAGAAATTCATTGTTATTCTCATTTCCAAGTAATCTTCCATCAAAAACAGACATTGCATCTTCTATACTCAAGATTTGTGATGATTGTTGTTTAAGAGATTCACTCAGTACCCCAATTTTTTTTACATTCCTCTTTAAAATTGTCCATTTTGCTTTCAGTTTAACTATCTTTACAGATAACTCACTGATGTTACTTAATATAACCTGTATGTCTTTTTTCATAGTACTGTCCTGTACTCTGGGCTTAGAGTGACTCATTCTGAGATAATTCTTTGTAGTTTTCCTGACAGGAAAAACCAATTAAAAGAGTTTAAAACTTATTTTTATAGTAAATCTTTCAACAGATGTTCAGCTATAAATCCATCAAGTTTTGAAACTTTCTATATGTGTTTTTAATAAAAATCCTGCCAAAGATGTTAAAATGAAGCAGAGACAAAAAACATTGCTGTTAACTGCTCACAATCTTGGCCATGGACCAAGCATAAATTTTTTGAAGGATATGAAGTCTAAAACTCAAATGTCTGCCATTATTTTCCGACTTCAGTTTTCAGTGATCTGCCAGTAGCTTGCCAGAAAACCACAATTTTAGGAGAAACCAACCAAACTATGAGGCAACAGATCTGGACATTCTGCAAAAATCTGGATAGTTGAGAGGTATACTCTAACTGCTTTAATTATGATATAATCCAAGATGTGTTGTGGTATCAGCCTGAGTATTCAAGCTGGAATTGAAGATTTGCAATTGAAGGAAACCAGTCCTTTGAGAAAAGTAACACTTTATCAACTTTGGGAAGGAAGTACTGTATTACACCTTTCTTATATCAGTAGACTGATGATGTCTCTTCAGTGAAAACTCACGGGTAGCAGGTATATTGCCACATTAACACATTTTAAAAATATTGTAGAATGATGTTCAAAATGGCAAACTTAAAACAAGAAAGCAGAACAGTTTGAGTTTGATTCTGAGAGGTAATGAGAAGTACTATAAGGTAAACATTCACTAGAAAGTGTAACAGTAGTATACTGCTAAAGGAGATGCAGAGAATGTAGATGTCACTTATGATTAGCATTTTTCCAGGAATGCAACTCGGAAATCATCTGAACATGTCTCCACGTTCCATTCTGTCATACACAGATGGTAGGTAGAGGAAGGAACTACAAGTTTGCAATTCTCTGCAAAAAAAACTGGAAGACAATGAACTCACTGGGCCAGATTCCAAAAGCATTGCTCTCAGTGTAAGTCTGCCCTGAATGCAAAGACTTGCTCTCAGTGTAAGTGACTTACCTTTGGTGTAAGGACTTGTAAACAGGCTTACTTTTGGTGGCAGATTCCAAAAGACCTTATCTCAGCCTGCTTTCAGTGTAAATGGTCACTTATACGGAGAGCAACACTTTTGGAATTGGGCCCATATTGTTTTGTAGGAAGCTGTCGCATCTGTTGCAATAAAGTTATAATGGAGCAGTGTGAGTTCTGTCTGTAAGCCAGCTGGCAACCCATCTTGTGATGTAGGGGTTTATGTTTAGGCTGGTGAGTTTTTCTGTAATACTCAAGTGGGGAATGGTGTTGAAAGCCTTAGCGAGGTCAAGGTAGGCTGTGTGAACCACCTTTCCCTCGTCTATGGCCTTGGTGACTGTCTCGCAGAAGTCAACTAGGTTTAGTAGGCATGATCTGCCCTTAACAAAGCCGAACCGGGTTGGGTCAAGTGTTTGTAGGTTCCCAATGTCTTTGTTAATGAGTTCCATGATGATGTGCTCCATAGCCTTGCAGACCAGGCTAGTCAGGCTTATGGGGCGATAGTTACCAGGGTCAGTTGTGGCCCCTCCTTTGTGGAGAGGAATAACCGTTGCTGTGTGCCATTCTATGGGCACATAGAATGGCACACAGCCTGTGGAGAGGCTGAGGCTGAACAGTGTGTTTAGGTGGGGGGTTCGTTCTGTAGTTTTGTGCAAGATGCAACCTGGGACACCATCTGGTCCCATTGACGCTGTGTTTCTGGCTTTTGAAAGGGCTGTTTTTACCTGTGCGTCTGTGATTTTTGGGACACTACACTTTTCCGGTATTGTTGTGGGCCCTTTTGGAGGTGAGAGGGGGGTGAAGTTTGCACTGAATCTATCTGCCAGGATGTTGACAATATCAGTAAGTTCAGTATATTTTGTGCTATTTTGCACTAGTTCAGTGCATATCTGCAAGTTGCCACTTAGATTCTTAACATAGCTAAAGAAGGCTTTGTGGTTATCTTTTGAATCCTTGGCTATTTTTCTTTCAAAGTTAGCCTTGGATGATTTCATAAGGGACCTCAGTTTCTTACTGATACTGATCAGGGATGGCTTTCCTTCTTGGGATTTGCTTTTTTTCTGAACTAGTTTCCTCCTTCTATTGTATAGCCTGTTTATTGCAGGGGTCCACCAAACTGGTTTCCTTCTCTTAGAGGAGTGAGTCTTGGTTTTGCTAGGGATAGCATGATCCATGCATCCTTGTAAGTGCTCATAGAGTGCATTTGTAAAGCTATCTGGATCTTGGGCAGCGTTATCCTTTAGCGTGGAGGCTGTGAAACTTACCACCTCTGTCTTAAGTAAGGTGAAGTTTGCTTTAGAAAAGTTTTTTTTACTGTGGTTTCCTTATTTGTGGGTGGTGGTGGGGTGTGGACATCCAGAGTGATTAGTTTCTGGTCTGATCTAACCAGTGACGGGTTGACCTCCGGTGTGGAACACCTGTCGCCCATGTTGGTGATGACCAGGTCCATTATGTTTTCACCTCTGGTAGGGGAGTTTACCAGCTGATCCAGGGTGTTTGAGTTGATGAATTCCAGGAAGCGCTGGGCCTGGGAATTTGTACCCGAGTAGTTTTCACAGTGAATGGTAGGGTAATTGAAATCACCCAATATCAGGGTGTTTGGTAGGACCTTCATGTTTTCCAGTGTCTCCAGAAAGGTGGAATGGTGGTCCTGGGTCATGGAGGGTGATCTGTAGCAGGCCACAATTTGCATTGCAGATTTGCCCGATTGTTAGTTGCACATGGATGATCTCAGAGGTATCATGCTGCGCCACTAACCTGGAGGTGTAAATATCCTTGATGAATATGGATACACCCCCTCCTTTTGTGTTTCGGTCCATGTTCTGTGGCTGAAACGTGTGCTATGAGTTGTAGCCTGGTAGTGCTTTTATATGACTCCCCTCTTTTCGTCATTATTGACAAGCTAATTCTTTGTTTTCAGTAAACACTGCTTGAATTGTTTCTGACTTCAGAAGATACGCCTAAATACTTCATCCCCAAAAGTGTTTGGCAGTATCCTGTATAGACACAGACAGCTTGAGCGACATTCTTCCTGTAAAAGCACAATTGAAATTTCAGCAATACGTATTGCACACAGGACAGCTAGTTTGCAGTGACAAGCACTGTCCCCAGAGTTGGAAACTGGATGCTCCTAACATTGCTTTATATTCTCATCCCAACTGTCTAATAAATAAAAAAGGGTATGTTGCCATGGATACGAACTTTTCCAAAATCTCTGTTACCAGCTAGGTGGATATGGGCATCCTGAGACAATGTAGAAATTGCCTCATGTTTACTGACAACCAGTTAAATCTCAAATATCATTGCTAGGATTCTAAACAAAATACTCCACTCCCTAGAAGCTCTCTTCACCCTAGAGAATGCTGACTTCTGTGTGGGCACTGATACATGGTTTAAAGCTGCGGACAGCACAACAACAGTGCAAGGTTATAATGCCTTCCACACATTTAGACCAGCTACTAAATAGACATGGACTAAAGGTGGAGGTATCTCTATTTACATCAAAAATAAATATACCTTAAGGCTGGCCAAACAGGACAATGTACTTGAGCTCCCCCATGTTCAAATCACCATAGACAAAATCCAATACCACTTCCTTGCAAGCTATAGATTGACCTATATGACCCAGGAAGTCCATACCATGTATTTAAACTTATTGTAAACACTTACTATCCAACCAAATACCATATTCAAGGGCACATCTAATTACCCACTATTAACTGGGAGCCCTATATGACACCAAAATATACAGGCACAGAGATTCCTGAATTTTGTAAACACAGATTCCTTGGACCATATTGTCAATACACCAACCAGGGGTGCAACCATCCTGGATCTATTCCTCACTAATATGGGAGAGTGTTGCACACTCCTTAGTGTAATGTTTTCCCTGATAAGGTCAGACCAAAAAATGGTCTCCTTTGAAGTAAAAATAATACCTGGACCCCCAGCTAGCCCTGGAATATTCAGGAACTAGTCAAAGGATAACTTCCTGTTATTAAATGATAACCTGTCAAAATTTCAAGCCCCCATAAACCCTGAGAACACTGCTGCCTATGCAGAACTGTTCTCAGAAACCCTATACAAGAATTATAATAGCTGTATAGAGGCAGCTGTGCCTACCAGGAAGAAGTACAGAACTAACTCGAAAAGCAAGCCACCCTGGTGGAATCACAAAATCAATACATTGTAAAACAGAAGGAAGAAAATCATGGCAAAACATAGGGGGTGCAGCAACTAGCAGGATAAAAGCACTCTCCTCAAACTAAACAGACAACTCAGAGGACAAATAAAGTCTACAAAGGTAAATTTCACCTCCCATCCAAGGACAACCACAAGGCATTCTTTAGCTTTGTCTGCAACCTCAAAAGCAATAAACAATTGTGTGTGCTGCTCATTGTAAATGGAGCCACCTACACTGAGCCAGAAAATATAGCAAACCTACTGGCAAACAAATTCAGCTCTAAATCTCCCCCTCTCTCCCCCTCAACCTTTCTTCAGGAAATACCATCAAATATACATAAGTACCCTTGCTATAACATGGGAAAAGGTCCATAATGCTCTCTCTTAGGTCACAAACACTGCAGAAATGGGCCAAGACAATATCACAGGATGCCTTCTAAACAGCATGAAACATGACCTATCAGGCTCTCTGGAATTGCTATTTAACTTTAGCCTCCATGCAGAGTTCATGCCTTATGAATGGAGGAAAGCAACAGCCATCCATCTGCTCAAAGGTGGGCCATCTATAGACCCTGAAAACTACAGACCCATACATTTCACTAGTTTTATATGCAAAGCCATGGAGAGAATTATCATGGAAATTATAAATAATGATATAGTAAATCTGTAAACATTGGACCCAATCCAGTTTGGTTTTATCAAGGGCAGGTCATGCTTACTTAACCTTATGGACTTTGAGAATGTCACCAAAGCAATGGATGAGGGCAAAATGGTTCACACTGCCTACCTTGACCTGGCCAAGACATTTGACACAATACCCCACTTGAGCTTTGTTGACAAAATCAACAGGTTAAAAACTAAAAACTAAAACAGCGTAACAACTGAACTTGAAACAAAAAGTTAAAAGTGACCGTCAAAGAGACTCTAAAATACTTGTGTTTAGCACTTTCCTTCACTTTTAATAAAATTTGAACTTCTTCAGAAATACAAAGAACAACAATACACTGAATTTAAAGTAGCTAAAGTCACATGATAAAAAGCAACCAATAGGTTGTAATAAAAATAGCACTCATTCAAGAAAATTTAAAGAACCACTCAATAGTAAACTAAAGTAATTATTGATCTCAAACTGTTCATTAGAAAATTAAACAAATATTTATTAAAAGATATTCTGCACTTCAAAGAAAAAGAAAAAAAAGTGCTTCACTTCTACTACGTTTAATCCAGTGCTTCATTCAACATTACAAACTTTTAGTAACATCTGTGAAAATGAACTAAGAGAAAGCATTGGGAAGAACGTATTAAAATTTATTATCCTCTGAAAGAAATGCTTTATAAGAGTTAAAAGAAAATAACAACATCCATATTATGAAGGCGGATAAAAGAAATACTTTAGTAATTATGGATACTTCTGTTACAGTGACTCTATTAACAACTTGTTATCCAATAATGCATGTATGAACTAGTTAATACTGATATTCTTAAAAAAAAAATTTGCAAAAATTAACAAGGTTCTTTTTGATTTATTTTGTCAGGAACAAATAGATGATGAAATGTATAATTATTTAAAGTTGGACCACCCTAAAATGGCTCGATTCTTCAGATTTCCTAAGATACTCAAAAAATGAAGTAATCCTCCATTTAGACTGATTTTAGCGGCTGAATTTTACAAAAGAAAGCCTATTTCGATTTATTTAGATTATATGTTAAATCCATTGGTCCAAAAATCACAATTTTATTTGAAATATTCCTGGCATTTTTTGGAACTTTTAAGTCAACAATCCAACCTTAATGAACAGTGTTTCTTGGCCCGTGTTGATACTGATCAGTATACACCTGCATTTGCCAATTGAATAATTGAATGCTGTGGTACAACATACATGTTTTATGCATCTCTGACTCAGTTTTTTATTATCAAAGGAATAATTTACGTAATTATAATCTCTTTTACTTTAGGAACCTAATTTCCATGTCATTAAATGGTCCTTTGCATATGCTGTGTACAGTGCTGTTTTTACCTTAGTATGACTACGAAATTTACATCTATGAATAACCCATTCCCTATGCAGTGCTGTAGCACTGTGTGTTATCTATGAATACCTGCAATAGTGTCTGACATCATGTTCTTTGAATTTCATACCCAATACCTCACAATGATAGTGCTTATATTTTTTATAATATTTAAAAACATCATTTTCTGTTATAAACTTTCCTAAACAGCATATTGTTGTTTGAGTAAGAAAATGACATGTCACTCCAAGCAAGTCTGATACTAAGATGCTCAATGTAAGGCTAAGAGGCCAAAAGCTGATCAGGATAATGTATAGAACCATGTAAGTAATCAGATGCATTTATAAGTTTATGATGTAATTTGCTTCCCAGATTCTTATAATCAATAGTCACCAGAAGAATATCTAAACATTGTATTTGATATGTAGGCAAGTAATAAGATAAAATAAAGACTAACACATCAATATGAAGGATATCCAAAAATGTTGTGACTGCATGAATGCTCCCATTTGCAAATAGAGATTAAATTGTCAACATAATTGACATATTGGGGAACATTTGGTAAAAACTATAGTTGTTTACATCCTCACTTTCAAATAATGCCATGAGAAGATTGGCATAGGAAGTAGCAATGGATGCTCACAAAGCAGTCCCACTATGTTGATGGTACACCTGATTTGTCAAAAGCAAAGTAGTTGTTAGTTATTGTTAGTTAAACAAAAAATATACTCAAGTATATATTCCATGAAAGGAGAAGAGCCCCAAAGATATGCAAAGCCAACAAAACATGGGCATACTGTATATTAGTGTAAGGACAGGTAGTGTATGAAGTCAGACTATACATACCACTACTAAATACAACACTTGTTGCTTTGTCAAGAAAGTGAAGAGAATTGCATATATAATGAGCAAGCATGTTTACATTTGTATTTAGTAATAACATGTATATTAATTAATAATATGTGCAGTATTATGTTTAAAGGAGTAACAAAATTTAACAATAGGTCTGCCAGTGGCCTAAATCTGTTTTTGTATTTTATACATAAAAAAGCACTGTTAAATAGCTAGAACATTTTTATCAATATCATTTTATTGAGAATAACCAAAATTAATGCTATTGCTCACTAATGAATGCACTTTCTCAGTGGAATGATAGGATGCTGCTGCACCAGCAAATTTGTTAAGTGATAAAATCTAAAAGATGTAGACAGCATGTAAAATTATATCAATCATGACTCATAATTTTATGTTTTTCCTTTGCCTGAGAGGTTTAAAAACTAAAATTTATTTTCATGTATGTTGTGCATATATCAAAACTGGTGTTAAATGTGTAGATTTTCTCCCAAAGCCTCCACTGAAAAAGGGTTTTAGTTCAGTTGGACATTCCCAGTAAACAATGACAAATAAATAAATAAATAAATTCCTTTAATTTTTAATATTCTGTAAAGCTTTTTTGGTTAAATTAAAATGTCATCATCTTTATTAAAATCAGGAAGTAACTGTTCAAAGTCTGAGTTCAAAATATGTGACAAATATGTAATTGTTGCCTCATAGTTGAGATTTCCAGGTTTAATTTTCAACTCAGGTACCATCTGTGTGAAGCCTGCATGTCTTTCCTGTGTTCGTGTGAATTTTCCCAGGTGCTCTGGTTTCCTCTCATATTTCAAAGACATGCAGTATGTGGATTGGGCACTCTAAATTGGCCATATTTTTGAATGCACGTGCGAGTGTGTGATGTGGAAGAACTAGAAAAGGTAACCAAAGCAATGGATGAAGGAAAAATGGTTCACACTGTCTACGTTGACCTGTAGCCATGGTGATGCAGTGGTAGCATTGTCGCCTCACAGCAAGAGGTTCTCCCATTCGATTCTCAGCTGGAGCGCCTTCTGTGTGGAGTCTGCATGTCCTCCTCATGGTTGAGTGGCGTTCGAAAGACATGCGTGAATGGGCGTGCCTTCGTTGAAGGTTGGGCATTGGGCTGGTACCTCGGCACTGTAAAAATCAACTGCCAATCATTAGCGGACCAGCGACGACCACTAACCGGGAAAAGCTGAAAGAAGAACAACTGTCTACGTTGACCTGGCCAAGGCATTTGACACAATACCCCACTCAAGCATTGTTGACAAACTGAAGAGGTTAGGTACAAACTCGTATGTCACCCAGTGGATAGCCAGCTGGATCTCAGACAGGACTCAGGAAGTTAGAATTAGGGAGTACACCTCAACAAAGAGGCCGATCACAAGTGGAGTCACTTGGGGATCAGTCCCTAGACCGCTCCTTTTTAGCATTTACTTCCCTGACATCAGGGCCAATGTTAGTCATCTCTGGCTGAATAAATTTCCAGATGATTGCAAATTAGGAGTTGCCATTGAATCCCACTCTGACACAACTGTTCTCCAGGAGAGGTTGACACAGATAAACAACTGGTGTCAGGCCCATGGACTAAAACTAAACGCCAAGAAATGCATAATAGTATCCTTTGGGAAGTCATCCACCCCTGCTAACTATCATATTGACAGCACACCGCTGAGAGCTGATCCAGTAATCAGAGACTTAGGGACACACGTAGAAAGTAATCTAGCCTTTGAGCATCACTTGTCTACAATAGTGAGGAAATCATTCTATATTGTGTAACCTATAAACAAAGGTATGTTATCTAGGTCCAAGGAAGTCATTGTTCTATTGTATCCAGCATTTATCAGACCTATCATTGAGTACAAAGCCCCCTTTTGTATGTAACTAACCAGGCATATCCAACAACTGGAATGTCCATAGAGGTTCCTCATTAAAAGCATACAGGACATAAGTAAAATGTACTATCCAGACTTCCTCAAGGTAGTATCCCTGTATTCTGTCTCCTACAGGCTTTTAGGGGTGATCTATGCCTGGCATACAGGGCATTGTCATACCCTACTCTGATGGACCTCCTGCAAATCCACAAAACAAACAGCACCAGAATTACCCATTCTAAAGACTTAAACCTTGCCTGTGATAGAAATAGGACCTGCCGGAGAGATATGTATGTATCCCAGAGACTACCACACCTATGGAACAGGCTCCCTATCCATGTGAAGCAAAGTTCCTCCCTAACCCAGTTCAAGTCCAACTTGGACAATTAGATGGGGAACAGGAAATTCATCCCTGCTTTGGCACCTATGTCTCTAATGGATGCAACCTGTAAATGTTTCATCTCCCAAACCCCTGCTTATACTTATGAAGGGTACCAGAACTTGTCAGACATCTGGGGTGCATGGCTAGGCTTAAAAAGGCCCTTGTGGTCATTAGCCTAGTAAACACCTATGAACCCATGAACCTAGCTTTTTTAAATAAATAATCGTTTGACTTACTTAAAAAAATACAAAAAAACTTCATTTTGATGTTAACTTGGGAATGGGATTAATGGTACTGTGCTGCACTTCAAGGGAAAATTGTCATGCACTGTTAATGAACATCTGCTGATATAGTGGCACTTATGAAGCTTCCCTGAATGATATGGAGTGATTTAAAAAATGTACAGTTTGCAGTGTTATTGTTACTACTCAGTCATAAAAATCACCAAAAAATATCTGATACCTCTGCAGTTAAACAGCATTTAAGACTGCTATTGATAATGTTTTAATGATCCAAAAAGAAGACTTCAACCACCACAGCAATGAGCAGAAAAATCAATGTAATAAAACAAACTAAAGTAAAAATAAAACAAGAATTTTAATAACAACAAAGGTAAGCACTTTCCTGGAAGATCACTTCCTCAGACCTTATTGTTTTTATTGTACTGTTTTTTGCTGCTTGTTGATGTGGTGGACAAAGTCTTTCTGGATATTTTGCTGTGGATTTGTTTGACCTTTGCCTGCAGGTGTTCCTGTTTCTCTTCTGGATAATGTTTTAATGAACATACCCAAAGGATAAGATTTAAGCAATCTGCTTAACAATCAAAATTAAATTCAACTCTATAACATAACATAATGTAACAAAGTATTTTAGTATTTTCATATCTGGAAATACTATCAATTCCAGCTATTTAGAGGAGCTTGGGAAATTCACCAGTAACACATCTTCCATGAAAAAGTGCTAATAATTGCTTGTTCTAGCTAATTCTAATCAACATATCAGTTTTACAGAAATCTGCATCTTTAACCTGCACTACAGGACATAACTTTATAAGAAACAAAATACAAATGACAGAAAGAACAAACATTTGGTCAAACATTTATTAGTACCTGACGAAATCAATAGCTGTTTCCTGCAGATACGAAGTTCATGTTATGAGCTTTCAGGTAGTTCCCCCCATCCCATTTATAGCATAAGGAGTTCATTATTAGATATCTTTACATAATAATTATGGCCACCTCTCCTGGCATTTAGTTATTTACTAGGTCAGCTTAACTGTCTGAGGCCAACACACTGTTATAATCACCACTGTTTTATTCCAGTCTGCACATACCTCCCTTCAAATGATTGAAGCTAAACCCTGAGTGTTAATGCTAAAATAGGAATTTAAATTAGAAACTTTACTAGTGATCCTGTTAGATTCCTTTGAGAAAGTCACTAAGGCCATGGGTGATACCAACAGTGAAGATGACCAAGTAAATAAGTAAATGCCAGAGGAGATGGTCGTTATTATTAAGTAATGATATCAAATAATGAGGTTATTTTGCTACAAATGGGTTGGGGGTAGTGTATAAAAGCACATGACATAATTACACTTAAAGATTAAAATCACACAGTTGAAAAATGTACGTATTAGTGTAATTTCCAAGAAAAAAGGTTAATAAAATCTATATAAATTCAAGCTGTTTTTTCTAAACATAAATATTTCAAACTAATAAACATTAAGCAGTGCTACATGGCTGTAGTCAATTAACTCAGCTCTGTGTAATACAAATCTTAGTCACCATGATGCTGCTTGCATAATTTCTTAGTAATTATGAGAAATCCAGTGTGGTTTTGGCATAATTGTTGAAATGGCCATTCAGGGCAGTTAGCCTGGTATTTTCATATGAACTTATATACAGTGGTCTTTATTTGTAATCATAATCTAATTAACACTGGTTGAAAGTTCCAGTGACAGAGTCTTAAAACTGATAAAATTCATCAGACTTTCATGAGGTATAAAATAAGTATCATGTCTTATATGTAAGGCCATCGAAAGAATAATCATGGATCTGCCAAATAATAACATAAGAGACCTCCAAATACTGTACTCAGCCCAGTTCAGCTTTGTAAAGGGTAGATCATGCCTACTAAATCTGGTAGATATCTTTGAGAAAGTCACAAAGGTCATGGAGGAGGGTACAATAAGACACACTACTTACCTCGACCTGGCCAAGGCATTTGTTGCAGTTCCTCACTCAGGTATTGTAAATAAACTCACAAAGCTGGGCATAAATCCCTACATCACCAGATTGATAATCAATTGGCATATGGACAGGATACAGGTGGTTAAACTGGGTGAATCCAAATCAAGCAAGTTGCTAGTCACTAGTGGTGTGCCACAGGGCTCAGTACTGGGACCACTCCTGTTCAGGATATAGTTCTCTGAAGTCAAGGCTAATGTGGAAGGCCTGTGGATGATAAAGTTTGCTGACAACTGCAAGTTTTATCATTTTAATTATAATGTGTGTTCTTGAAAATGCTTCTGAAAGAATCTATCAGTCTATGCTGCATTTACCATTCAATTTTTAATATAACTAGGGTAATCTCATGCATGTAATACTATCAGTCTATGGTGAAACTGTATTGAGAAAACTAACAGAGTCAATAATAAACATGAATAATTTTGCTCAGTTGAAAACAGCAAATAATAGACTGAATGAACTGTACAATATATTGCTTGACCTACATAGGACACAGCAAGTTACTTCAACATTTGAAATGATAATAGGCATTATTCCATGGCACTAAAATAACTTCACGAGCCTCTCAATACATATTACTTCTGCGTCCTTTATAGTGTTAAATTGAGGCATTGTGCTGTTCTACAAAGAAATTAGGCATTGATAGTACATTACCAAACTACCCATTTGCAAGAACTCTTAATGAGATCAATCACCAAACTGCTGCACTCAGAATCTGCACTGTGGTATTTAAGTCAGGAGTATATTTGTATGAAGTGGCCAGAGTTTAGGGATTGCAAAAAGAACCAAGAGTTTTCTTGTATTTATGTTGGATCTCAGTGCTTTGTAACTGATTGATTGAAAGTAAAGCCAGCATACAAAACAGTGCAAGAGGTCTGCTTCTCATCACTTGACTGTTAGACCACCAAGGAAAAGGACTGGAAATAAATACTTTAATGTTTCTAATTTAAATTCCTATTTTAGCATTAACCTTCTGGTATTTAACTTCAGTCATTTGATGGGAGGTATGTGCAGACTGGCATAAAACAATGGTGATTATAGAAAGACTTGTCGGCCTCAGACTGTCAAGCTGACCTGGTAAATAAGCAAATACCAGGAAAGGTTGTCTATTAAAAATAATGGGTAAAGTTTGTTAATTTTATATAATCCCCAGTATAGTTTCAATGACTGAATTCCATTCAGAAGTTTGATAAGACAGCCAGGTATATTAGCCTTCTACCTACCTGATAAATGCATTGTTTAAATTTGTGAAAGAGCACAGGACCTGTTGTTAGATGATGCTTTTTTTTTTAGTCAGCATGCATCATTTTTAAATTGATTTTAAAGTTAAACATCAGTATGCATAAAACATTTAGACAGTAAAGGGCATATGAACACCAAGCAATTCTGCTCACTTTACACTTACAATACCTCACCTGCCTACTTTGAGACTTGGAACTGTTCATTACCACTGATGAAACTTGAATGAAAATCTATAGTTTATTTGTTGCTTAACATTTTGCATTGAACTTCATCTAGTGTGGAAAATTATTTGTAGCAATATACCAATACTTTAAAAACAATATTACTGAGTACTTGTTGAGCTTCATTCAGCACATGGTAATATTTCCCCTCAAGTAGACATTTATTAATTTTAAAAAGCTGAAACAAATTAATATGCATTAATACTGATAAATCATTTTTCAATTGACTTGTTTTCAAAAAAACATGAAATTTACTAAATTAATCACATGTAGCTGGCATGTACAAGTTCATCAGATATAAATAAAATAAAAAATAAACAAACAAATAAATACATCAGATGAAGTGGTAGTTTGTTGTCATGTTGGGTACTTTGATGGGATCAGAAAGAGAAAAGTTTACGTGAGCAATTTCATGGCCATGGTTGCCTTAGAGGAATACATGGACAATCATAGATTTCATGGCTGCATCATCATAGTAATAATAATTATCATTATTTTGTTGCTGTTACTGTTGTTATCATATTAGTCTATGATATGTAATGTAAAACAAAAGATAAAAATTATTTATTAACAATAAGCGACACCTGTTTCAGAACATTACAATTATATATTCATTATGTATTACAAAACTATATTGATGTATTCCACCAAAATGAGAATGATCTCATCAGATATATGTTTAATTTAGAAGTTATGTTGATCTCCAATAATATATTCAATCTTCTTTATGTGTAAACAATTAGAGAAGTCTGTATCAGGATATACATTCATTTAATGAAATTTCTGAGACATTTTCCTGTAAATATATTTTCCATATCCATGTAAAGCTAGCAATGTAGTTTTATTTTTAACCTTTTTGCTGCCTGTATATATAATAAAGGAAAATAAATTATTAACTTGTTATGTTGTCATGTTGTGGACAGAAAGATCTACAACCAACTATTTTAATTCTAGATGCATAAATAATTAAAAAATGAATAATGTATTACCCTTTCTGCAATTAAATAGTTTGTTTATAATCCTGTAATTTGCATACAGTCATTAAATTCTATAAAAATCATTTACGTAATTCACTCATACTTAGTGAAGTGACGATCTCAGAATAAACGTCTAGCATGGGTGGGGCATCACTGCTGAGCCCAGCAAGATGGTTGCCTGAGATCTGAACTCAGCTCATGGACTCCCTTTGGAAAGCAAAATCAAGGGCTGAGATTCGTAGAGATGAGCAGCACTTCTGTGCAATGAGTGAGCAGATAAGCAGCAGTGTGTATCACAGGAGGCATTAAATTGCCAAAGCAAGGGGCAGTACTTAATGAGCACCATAGCAACCATGCATCTAGACATATTGCTTCAATAAAACATGCAAGTAGATATTTCTGTGCAGTAAAATTCATACACAGAAGTGCAAAACATAATCAATAATGTGGTCATACATATCATTCTGCACAGTCTCACAAACGGAGGATTAGGTAGACCATTTGTAGCCCAGGGAACACTCTAATTTGGCACTCCCCACCTATACAGGAAAACATATTTTTTTGAACAATTGTTGTTGTGTCTTTCGGCTTTTCCCGGTTAGGGGTCACCACAGCGGAACTCCGGTCTGCTAATGATTGGCAGTAGATTTTTACGTGCTGAGTTGCCAGCCTTGACGCACAACCTTCAATGAAGGTACGCCCATTCATGCATGTCTCCACACAGAAGACACTCTAGCTGAGAATCGAACGGGACAATGTCTTACTGTGAGGCGACAACGCTACCACAGCACCAATGGGGAAAAATCCTTAACTTTTCATAAAATCATAAGAGAACAAGAGGCTGAAAAACAAGTCCAAACAAGAAGTTTTATTGAAAGTTTACTACATTTTCATAGTTAATCGTTTAACAGTCATGTGATTCATAAACAACCACAACATTGTTTTATCAATTTAAAGAAACCACACAGACAGCTTTCCATTAACATATTAATTTGATTTTTTCTTTATCTTATATAGAACAACTACACCCTCCTTGTCCCTCTATAACATTGGCCCCATTTATGTATACACTAAAGATTTACTGTATACCAAGTTCTGGTACTGTAACCTTTAACTCATTACAGCCAAGTGACACCTCCAAGTGGATCTGCAGTTAACTCATACTGACACCTTTAGGTGTCAGATATTGCTTGTTCAAATTTACATCAATAATTCCAAAACCATGTTGTGTACAAGGTTTTAAAATATTTCATTATAAAGCTTACACATGGCAAACTCAACTGAAAAAAGGTTATGTACTTACCATAATGTTCCATGTGAGTTGTTCATCTCACCTTCATTCTTAACTGATGGGTTCGGAGCTGATCCCTCGGCACCAAGTCAGCCAATTGCAAAGCTCGAGGTCTTCAAATAGCTCAAAGCCAAGTCCCTATCCCATGATGCACCTAGAGTTACCTCATATCTTGTTTGCTGCGTATAATAATACCATATGTCATTCTTTCACTCCCAAAAAGGGTATAGAAAGATTGAGCAACCAGAATGGATCCAGCATCTCGGTCATCTAACAGCCCAGGAGGGGGTAGGAGGGAGGGACGTAAGAATGAAGGTGAGATGAACAATTCACATGGACCATTATGGTAAGTACATAACTTCTTTATATTAAGTTGTTCTATTTCACTGTTCATTCTTTACTGATGGGTAGCATCCCAAGCACCATCAATCTTGGGTGGCTCATGGGAGTATATTTCTCAGGGCTGTGGATCCAAATGAGGCTCTGTCCCTGGAGACCTTATCAACTTTGTAATGAGTGATAAAGGTATGAGGTTTTGGCCAAGTGGCTATTGCGCAAATGTTATAAATAGGAAGCTTGGCAGAAAAAACAGATGATGTAGAAATTTCTCTGGTTGAGTGAGCTTTAATTTTATGGTGCAAAGGCATATTGGCAGCTGAATAAGCAAAGGTGATATAATCAGATAACCATTTAGACAGAGTTGTTTTTGCAACTGGTCTACCCTTCCTGGAGTCTGAAAACGAAAGAAAAGCTGGTTTGATTTTCTGAAATCTTTTCTTCTATCCAAATAAAATCTGAGTTGTCTGTGAACATCAAGTTTGTGCAGTGTTTGAATGGTTGGGGAAGAAGACTGGCAAATCAATAATTTGGTTGAGATTGGTTTCAGTGTAAACTTTGGGAAAGATTGAGGGCATTGTTCTAAGAAGACTCTGTCAGCATGGAAAATCAAATAAAGAGGCTTGATGGATAAAAACTGAAGCTCTGACACTCTATGGGCAGAAGTAATAGCTACCAAAAAGATGGTTTTCCATGACAAAAATTTGAGTTCACAAGAGGAAGCTGGTTCAAATTTTTAAAGAATTATGTGGGAAAGCATAAAATTTAGATTCCATGGAGAATAGGCAGATTTCACAGGTGGTCTAATATGAAAGTTCCCTTTGAGAAAGGTTTTGGATAACTTGTGAGACATAATATTCAATCCTTCAAATCCAAGATGAAAATTAGAAATAGCATCCAGTTGAACATGAACTGTTGCTGCTGCAGCTCCTTTGTTAAAAATCATAGTCAGGAATTCTAAAATGGAGGCCATAGGGGCTTGGTAAGGATCAGTATTGTTTTTTTGAGGCCCATATAGAAAATGTTTTCCATTTGCTAAGATATAGCTTCCTAGTAGAAGATTTATAAGAGGACAAAAGGATCTGTTTTTTCTCATTGGAGAGCTTATGGAACCTGGCTATGAGGAGAAATGGAGCAGCCAAGCTGTCAGCTTCAGGGACTGCAGAGAGGGTTGAAGTTCCCCCGATGAGTGTGTCAGAAGGTCTGGAACTGGGTCCAGAATCCAAGGGTCCTCCAAAAGATGAAGTAAAAGGAAGGGGAACCAAATCTGATGAGGCCAATGAGGGGCTAAGAGAATGATGGTCCTTCCCAGGGTTTTTGCTTTCTGTAATATCTCAGGTATCAATGGGATCGGTGGAAATGCTTAGAGGAGGCTCATAGGCCAATCATGTATGAGTGCATCCCTTGGGGCTTCTCCCAGAGGGGGAATCGGGGCAAAGTAGCTTCTGCATTTCCTGTTCATGTGACTGGCAAAGAGGTTGCAACAAGGCTGGCCCCACGTGCAGAATATCCTGTCTGCTATTTCTTTCTTGAGGGACCACTTGTGGGGCAACAAAATTGCCCTGCTCAGCTTGTCTGCTATCACATTGGATTTCCCTGGGATGTGCATTGCAAACAGAAAGTGCTGGGTGGAAACAGCCCACTGCCATACTCTGAGAGCCTCATGACAAAGGGGGTAGGACCCGGTTCCTCCTTGTTTGTTCAAATAGCAGACCACCGACATGTTGTCCATCTGAATCGCAATCGTACCCAGAGGAAGAGAGTCCTGAAAGTGCTGCAACACCAAAAGTACTGCTCTCATCTCCAGGACATTGATATGCAGATGTGTCTCTTGATTGGTCTATGTCCTTGGGCTGTCTTTCCCTGAAAATGCCTTAGGGAAGCATCCGTGGTCACTGTGGCCGGTGGAGAGGGTAGCACAAAAGGGCATCCTATCGTGACATGAAGTGAGGTCAAACACCATTGAAGATCCTTTTAGAAGGAATTTGTGATCATTATAGTATGAGAAATGGGAAGCTCTTGGTAAGACCATTGAGTGAATAACAGCCATTGTAGTATCTGCATGTGCATACGAGCTAGTGGTATGGCTAAAATTACTGCTGCCATCATGCCTAATAATTTCAGAACTTCTGATGCTGGTGCTCTGTCTTTTGATATCAGAACGCTGACATGTTAATGAAGAAGAAAGACTTTCTATTGGAAGCCTTAGTGTGGTGGTGGTGGTGTCCAACTCTGCCCCGATAAAAACAATATGCTGCAATGGTGACAAGGCAGAGTTTCCTGAGTTGATTGTAATGCCCAGTTGATTGCAGTGACAGAATGGACTCCCTGGCCTGAATGAGTTGATGCCTGGCGGTGGCTGTAAGGAGCCAATTGTCTAGGTACGGAAACACCTGGAATCTTAGATGCCTCAGGTGAGCTGTGTCCACTGCCATGCATTTGGTGAACACTCTAGGGGCTGTAGTGAGACCAAAGGGCAGGGCTCAAAACTTGTAATGATTGGCTCCCACCCAGAAGCGCAGATGATCCCTGGATGGCCTGGCCATTTTTATGTGGTAGTACACATCCTTGAGATCTATCGAGTACATCCAATTGTCTTTCCCTAAGAAGGGAAGCAATGACTGAAGTGTGACCATCTGGGACTTCTCTTTCTTTACATATTTGTTCAGTCTGCTTAGGTCCAATATGGGTCTGCAGTCCCCGGTCTTTTTTGGAACCAAAAAGAATCTTGAGTAAGTTCCAGATCTTGTCTGGTCTGCTGGGACTGGTTGGATGACTCTTTTTATTAGCAACGATTGGACCTCTATTGTTGCCTGTTCCCTGTGACTGGGTGGAACATCCAGGATTTTTCTTATGGGTGGAGGGGGTGTGGCAAATGGGATGAAGTATCATCTGGAAATGATACTTTGTAACCAGCTGTCTTTTGTTATTTTGAGCCAGGCATCTGGATGCAAAGATAAGCGACCCCTGACTGCCTCCAGAGCAAGACAGTTGGGCCTCCTTTCATGAGCGCTGGTAGGGCTTCCCAGAGAAGTGATCTCTGTCTCCCTGGTGTTGCGGACCCCCTCTGTCACTAGGACAGTGTCTTCCATTATTGCCCCTCCTCTGCCTCTGGAGGGGGGTTCACCACGTGTGTCCTGAAAGGCTACTTTGGCTTTTTGGAACCACATTTTTAGGTTTGTAAGTAGGTACTAGGCTATCGGCCCTTGGGCATATACAAGCCCAGCCAAAAAGGTACCCTGGCTTTTGCCACCCAAGAAAATTATTTTCCTGTGCCACTGTCGAGCAGAGCCACAGAAGTGATCCCCAGGGTGAATTTCCTATTTCCCATCCAGTCATCAAGATTTTTCTTGAAGAGTGCTAATGAGGAGCTTTATTTGATATAGATAAGTAGTTTATTCCAGAGTATGGGAAGTCTCTGGGACAGGAATATATCCCACTGGCATGTTCTTTTTATTGTGGTGACAAGGTTTAGGTCCCTAGAGCATGTAGCTTGGAGGGATAGGGATTTCTTTAAGTGGCGCATGTCCAACAGCTCTGGGTTTGACATAGCTTTGTATGTTGGGCAGAGATCACCTCTGCGTAGGTGATATGCGACGGAGTAAATTTGGAGTTTTTTGAGACGGTCTGCAAAGGGCATCTGTTTGAGGCTGGTAATCCTCTTTGTGAGGTATTTCTGTGGCCTTTCCAGTTGTTGTAGATGTCTTGTGAGGTACATACCGAAAGGGGCATTGTACTCTATAATGGGTCTAATGAGTGATAAGTAGAGGGGAACAATGACCTCTTTTTTTCTGGATGAGAAACCTTTTGTGATGAGGTGTGCCACATATGATTTCCTTACTACTGTGGTGATGTGATTATCAAAGGAGAGACTATTGTCCACCTGTGTCCCAAGGTCTCTTATCACACTTTCAGTGTTAAGTATACTACCGCCTATGTTGTAGTTCATGGGTGCAGAGATTTTACCAAAGGAGATGACAATGCACTTTTTGGCATTGACCTTGAGGCCATGGCTTTGACACCAGGCATCTGTCTCAGTGAAGCCCTTTTGTAGGATGTCCACATCATTAGGAGTTTCAGTTATGGCTCCTAGTTTGCAGTCATCTGCAAACTTCATTAGCTAAAGACCTTTTGTGCTAGCCTGTACTTCAGAGAAGTAGATGCCAAACAGGAGAGGACCCAGGACTGAACCCTATGGTCCTCCACTTGTCACTGTTCTGAAGTCAGATTTGGAGTGTGCTAATTTCACAGTGTGGGTTCTGTCAGCATGCCAGTTGGTAGCCCATCTTGTGACGTAGGGATTTATACCTAGTTTAGTGAGTTTATCTATAATTCCAGAGTGGGGGATGGTGTTGAAAGCCTTGGCAAGATTTAGATATGCTGTGTGAGCCACCTTACCCTCATCTACGGCTTTAGTGACTGCTTCAAAGAAGTCTATCAGGTTTAGGAGACATGATCTGCCTTTTACAAACCCGAACTGGGTGGGGTCCAGAGTTTGGAGATTACCAATGTCTTTGTTTATAAGATCCATGATGATATGTTCCATGGCCTTGCAGACCAGGCTTATCAGGGTAATGGGCCGGTAGCTCCCGGGATCTGTGGTGGCTCCCCCCATGTGGAGTGGGATAACCATCACTGTGTGCCATTCAGCAGGCACAAAGCCTGAGATGTGGCTAAGATTGAACATGGTACTTAGGTGGGGTGCCAGTTCATTCTGTAGTTCGTGTAGAACGCAGCCTGGGATGTTGTCTCGTCCCATGGATGCTGTGTTCTTGGCTTTGGAGAGTGTGGATTTTACCTGTGCAGCCGTGATTACAGGAACTTTGCATTCTTCTGGTATAGAGATGGGCTCTTTAGGGGGTGAGAGGGGGTAAAGTTAGCACTTAACCTGTCTGCCAGGATGTTGGCAATATCAGTTGAGACTGTATATTTAGTGTCATTGTGCTGTAACTCAGAGCAGATCTGAGTGTTGCCATTGACATTCTTGACATAGCTATAGAATGCTTTATGATTGTCTATAGAATCAGTGGCGATTTTGTTTTCGTAACTAGCTTTGAAGGATTTTATCAGGTATCGCAGCTTCTTACTGAGGCTGACCAGGGAGCTCCTCCTCTGATGGATTTTACTCTCTTTTGTGACAGTTTCTTCCTTCTATTGTACAGTTTGTTTATGACAGGGAACCACCAGATTGGTTCCTTTTTTTGGAGGATAGCATTTTGGTTTTGTTTGGGGTAGCACGATCCATGCACTTGTGTAAGTGCTTATAAAGTGCAATTGTGTAGGATTCAGCAGTCGTAACTGTATTGTCCATCTGCATGGGTGTCATGAAGTTCACCACTTCTGTCTTAAGAAGCATGAAGTTGGCTTTGGAGAAATGTTTACCATGGTTTCCTTAATGGGGGGGGGGGGCAGGATGTGGATATCTAGGGTAATTAGCTTATGGTCAGATCGGACCAATGAGGCATTGACTTCAGGTGTGGAACACTGGTCATTCATGTTGGTAATGACTAGATCTAGGATATTGTTGCCCTTGGTGGGGGTGTGGATAAGTTGATCCAGGGCATTGGAGTTTATGAATTCCGGAAAGCGTTGAGCAAAGGAGTTGGTACATGAGTAGTTTTCCAAGTTAATGGTGGGATAGTTGAAATTACCCATTATTAGGGTGTTTGGTTGAACCCTAATATTTTCCAGTACATCAAGAAAAGAGTAGTGGAAATCCTGGGGCATGGTGGGGGATCTGTAGCAAGCTACAATTTGGATTGCAGTTTTGCCCAGAGTTAGTTGCACTGTGATAACCTCGGCTATATTATGCTGAGCAACTAGCCTGGAGGTGTGGATATCCTTAATGAATATGAACACACCTCCGCCTTTGGTGTTCCGGTCCAGATTACATGGCCGAAAAGTGTGGTATGAGTTATAGCCTGGTAGTGCAGGGGTGCTCTCTGGAGCCTTGAACCAGGTCTCAGTCACTGCACAGATATTGATGTTCTCCATTTTAAGGAGTTCTTAGAGTGAGTGCATTTTGAGATTTAGACTTCTAGCATTGAGTAGCATCACTCTCAGTTTTTGTTTGCCTGTTCTTGTTACGGTGGTGAATATGTCATTTGAACCTTGCCTAAAAAAGGCACTATAGGGGGTGGCAAGAACCTTAGCCAGTATCTGGAATCCCAGGGGTGACAGGTGCAGGCCATCTCTGGCAAAGCATCGTGGTCTGTCGACCATATCATCCCAGGCAGACAGATACTGGATCCCTTTAGAATGACACCAGAAGCTTAGCCAATTGTTGAAGTCAATAATTTTGCCCTTGTACTACGGCATCATTCTGAGTGATGGCAGAATGCTACTCAGGGCTAGGGTCATACCTGCCTGAGCTACAAGATCAGAGAGCTCTTCCATGTCTCTTTTTATGTAGTCCAGGGAGGTACGTCTCAGGTCATTCACATCAACATGGACAATGACAGCATCATATTTGTACTTGTTGTGGAGTGACCTGAGTGCGTGGGTTATGTGGCGGATCCTGGCATCCAACAGGCAGCTGACAGTAACCTTCTCCTTGTTTAGTCTGGTGAGTGGGGCATCACTGTGCCTGACTATAGAGTCACCCATGACTAGTGTGTTGGTTATGTTGTTTTGCCTTATTGGCTGTGTTTGAGTGGCACACTGAGTCTGTGGGCTATGTGTCATTTCGGTTGTGTTGGGGGGGTAGAGGTTGCTTGCATTTCTGCTTTGGAGGTCTCTGTTGCTTGTGCAGAATTTTATTGAGAGCCTCTGTGAATGTTTTTGTGTTTCTATGTGTGGATTTTGGTGGTGTAGATTTAGTGAGACTATGTGATGAGTGTGGTGTGGTGCAAGTGTTTACCTTCTCCTCTTGACTGTCAAGTTCAGTTTTGGTTGGAGAGAATTTTACCTCCAGTTTGGCTAGATACATGCATCTCTCGCAGGTTGTAGTGCTGGGTGGTAGGAGGAGAGGGTTGTCTGTGTACATGAAGCAATTTCTACATTGTCCCAAGTTGCCCAGATTCATCAGATAGACAGGAGAAAACAATGAGAGCAGACCCTTCGACATGCCTGAATAAAAAACTATTTTCCTCTAGATAAGTGAAGAAAGTGAGTACAAGAGCTGTTTCTCTCTAAACAAGTGAGGAAAGTAAGTACCAAAACTGTTTTCCTCTAGGTAATGAGGAAGGTTGAGTGCTGTAGTAATTAGTAGGTTATTTAGTGCTTACAACATGTTCTGAACAAGTGCTGATCACGAATAAGCACATTCAAGTGCTAAAACTAAGAATCTGTATCTGGACTAAACTAGTTACAGGAAAGGGGGAAAACAGGTGCAAATGCGGGCTTTTAAATCAGAAATTTGAGAGAGATGGAGAAACTGCCCAAATGGCCAATAACTACAATTTTCTGGGCCAAAACCACTCCTTATATGGTATATAGGTTACCTATTGCTTACCACTCCCACTGATAAGCTAGAAGGCTTCCCTCCAACACAGAAAGCTTGTAGGGGGGGGGGGGGCTCAGAAGCTTACATACAGTCCGGGATACAGCAAATCTGAATCTGGACTCCACTAGTTACAGGAAAGGTAGGAAACAGGCTTAGATTGTTTTATATATACAGAAAAGTAGCTAAAACCACATTAAAAACAATTCAAATGCAGTGCAAGCTAGCACACTTGAATATGTAGCAATGTTAGACCAAACAGTTTAAAAACCTTAGGGTAGGGTCAGGTAGGGGGGGAAATTGGACCCCAATGGCAGACAGAGTCTTTCCTTCATGTTCACACCTGGTTAAGGTTTCCTTCACTTTAGGCCCGAAAAGGGACGAGCCATCAAAAGGAGTATTCATGAAAGATGACTTGAAGGACTCCATGAAGAAACACAAGCGCATCCAGGAGTGTCTCCTAAGAGCAACGCCTGTACCCGCTGCTCTACTCATTCCATCAGCTGCATACAAGATGAGGCACATGGATGAGTTTACTATAGAATTGAGGGTAGCAAGCTGGGCAGCAACTTTGTCAGAAGCTCCTGCAGCTACTGTACCCTGAAGAGTATCTCCTAGCTCCTTAAGGAGATCTCTTTGTAACCTGGTAAAATGGGTTAAATAGTTGAGCGAACAAAGAGCAAAGGTCACTGAACTAAACATGCACTTCCCATATCTATCCATGATCCCGGAGTCTCTGTTAGGAGGATGGATAGACGAGGAAGTCTCAGACATTTCCTTTTTGGTGAATGCCACCACCACCATGGCATCAACTAGAACACCTTTTGTTAAAAATGATTTGTCCAGGGGGCAGAAATTAATTTATTAGGCCTCCTAGGAACAGGCTCCATAGCATCCGGAGACTCCCATGCCCTTCAGGTGACCAGCTGCATCAGCTGATCTAAGAGCGGAGATACCCAAGAGGTGGAGGGCTGAGACTTGAAAGTCTTCAGGAGAACTGACTCATCCTCAGTAGGTTTTTTGGACTGCCAGTCACCCTTCTGCCAAAGGATTTCAAGTATCTCAACAAATGAGATATCTTCAGAGGGGGACCGAGGGGACACGTCTGACTCATCTAAGTCAGTATCTGATGTTTGAGACTCCTGAGGGGAGTCAAGATATTTCCTCTTACACAATCTCTTCCTGGGAACCTCATCAGTGGGAGATTCTGGTGATGTCTCGGAAGAGCAAGGGTCACCCAATGGGGCTTCCTGAGGCTCTGGGTCTCTACACTTGGTAAAGATGTGTGAGGCAGTAGCAGACACAAGTGCTTTAGGGGAGGAGGAAGCCAGACCTGAGGTCGAGGATGTCTTAGGAGACATGACTCTCTTCATGGCATCAAAAGCACCTCTGCTCCGATGCAAGGGAACTGAAGGATCCAAAGAAACAGTTGATATCCCCGGCACCGGGACAGTGGGCTCCAAACCAGAGGTAGGAGCCAAGCTCATCCAAGCCAAAGTCCCTAGAGGCAGAGTCGGAACCAACAAGTTGGTCCGACTTTCCTCCCCGGACCCGATCATAAAGTGTTGGCTCCTAGAGTCCTTGATCAGCACTGAGGATGTCAGAGTGCATGGAGCCGAAGACACTGGAGCAGGCGTTGGCTCCGAGGGTTCCACTATCAACAGGTCTGACTCCTCCAACTCCGAAGGACCAGCATGGCTCGGAGGAGGAATAGATTGAGCTGGTGCAAAGGTCTTCAGCTCCAAAGCCATTTGGGTTGAAGCCAATAAAATTTTAGCCAAGGCTGGTGCTGATAACAGCTTCTGCTCCACATGATCCACATCCAGATCTGACAGGCTGATAGAGGACTGAGAAGAGCACACTGAAGGTGGTACCAACTGTAGTAACCGACTCTTAGGAGCTTCTGACACCGGTTCCAAGACTGGGGACCGGCTCCAAAAGGAAAAGACTGTCGGTTCCAGTGGCAGTGGAGCCTAGGTTGTAGATTTCTTAGAGTCTGAAGTCTTAGAAGACTTTGAGGACTTGCTGGATCCATCTTGGTTGCTCAAAGCTTTTTGAAACGATGGTTTCAACAACCCTCTGTCAATAACTTTTCTTTTCCTTTCCTGAAGGACCCTTGAGGAGAAGAAATGACATATAGCACAGCTATCTTGCAAATGCACGGCTCCTACACAGTACATACAATTTACATGGCTGTCTGTTGCCGACATATTTTGACCACACTTTGGGCACTTTTTGAAACCAGACTTGGGTTCTTGTCTTGGTCAGTCATTGAAAGTCTGAGAGAAAAATTATTGTCACCACAAAAATATCTTAACAGTAATTATCTACCAAAAGCCTTAATAAAATCAGGCTAAGTCTCACACACACACACACACACACACACACACACACACACACACACACACACACACACACACACACCCACACCCACCCACACACACACACACACACACACACACACACACACACACACACACACACACACACACACACACACACATAAAGAAATGCAAGTGTAAATATTAAAGTGATAGGGAAAGCCTTTACTGTTACCACCAACTGTCTGAAAACAGGTTTACTATCAAAATTGCGAATGGCACTACGTCGACTTTAATATAGTCGAACACGGAAGTTCAAAATCGGTAATGTCGAAGACAAAATAATCAATCTAGGAATGGTTTTAACATGGGTTGAGGTAGGGGAGATTTTTGTAGTTCGGAATAATACTGAACACCTACCTCGACCCATGTTAAAACCATTCCTAGATTGATTATTTTGTCTTCGACATTACCGATTTCGAACTTCCGTGTTCGACTATATTACAGTCGACGTAGTGCCGTTCGCAATTTTGATAGTAAACCCTGAAAACACACAAAATGAACAGACTATGCAAAAAAGGAGATAGCTGCTAAGATAAAACACACTGGCTAAATATTTTGTCAGACAAAATTACTGTTAACTACAAAAACTGTAACAGTAAAAATAGAATCAAGCCTTTTCTAAGCTAAATACACCACACAGCAAAAACTATACACTATTTAACTAATTAGCAAAAAAATGTAACAAAGGGTCACTGACTAAACACACTTTATTAGTTAGCAAAAGTTTTAAACTAGACCTAAAACAAGAGGCCAACTAGAAAATTTCTAAAACACACTAAGGGAAGGGACTAAAATTCAGAAACACACAAACTAGAAAGCTATAAGAGCTTTATAAACTATCTAATCTATTTAAACTATCTATCTAGATATAAGTAATAAGTAAAAAGAAAACAGTTTTACTGGCCCGAGCTAATGCAGAACCTTGGATCTATTGCAGTGGCAAACTAGATCTGGGGTAACTCTAGGTGCATCATGGGATAGGAACTTGGCCTCAAGCTATTTGAAGACCTCGAGCTTTGCAATTGGTTGACTCGGAGCCGAGGGATTGGCTCCAAACCCATCAGTAAAGAATGAACGGCGAGATAGAACAACTTCACATTTAATATTTGACCTCTGTCTAGAGTAGGTGAATAGATATTAACTGTTGTTTTTATGATATTAATTTATATAGATATAATTTTCACATTTTTTTCTAAATATCGCAACAATCAAGTAACGCAGACAGAACTCCTTAGCCTCACATGAAAGCTGTCCACTAGATAAATAAAATGCTGCTGACAGTATGTGTGTAACTTGGGTGACTGCTGAGATATTGTAAATTGTTTACAAAGTATTTAATAGTTACTGTGTTTACGATGACTTATAAAATTTGGTTTAAGACCTAGAACCTAAAGAATAGTACCACTGTAAAAATAGTTTGTGCTGAAGAGTTTGCCATTTATACTTCTTTCATAACCCCTATGTTTCCAGAAATATGAATATTTGTTTGAAATAAGAAGACATACCCCCGGATTCACCAATCTTCTGTGCAGGACAAGCTTAGTCCTGCATGGAAGTGCCCGTTTAGGAGCAGGATGGCAGTGCGCCATGCATATTAACAAGGCATGCTGCCAGAGCTCCTAGGCTTACACGATGCATGTACGAGTGCAGGGGGTGCGTTTGAGAGCTGAGCTCTCCGAATAAACAAGCCCCTGCAATGTAGAACAGCAGAAGGTGTTAAGAAATGAGTGAGATTGCTCATAGGTGTCCTCATATCCCCACCAACAGTCCCCCCATATGTACAACAGCAGCAGTACATATAAATGAACCCTTTTATTTATTTTTTTAAATCCGAGTACAGCTAACCATAGGTGTGCGGGTGTGTCCATTGCTTAGCTACAGTTATAGCAGATTAAAAGGCTGAAGAGGATAACAAGGAAGATATATGCAAATGAAGCAGCACAGTAGTAGTGTAATGGGCAGAGCATTCACCTAACGAGCAGGCATTCATGGTTCGAGTCCCACTGCAGCATAGTCTATTTTGCATGGCAAAGCACATTATAACCAATATTTTTGTTGCAAAACCCACTAAAAACATATATTTATGAACTGGAGTACTGCAGGAAATGCACATGTGAAGTGTCAGTGTCATAATGAATAAGGCATTAGTAAGCAGGTTTAAGCACAAATAAGCAGTAGTAAGCATATGTAAGCACTACTAAGTGTGTGTAAGTGCATTTGCACAGGGGTAAGCATTGCCTACACCAATTAAGCAAAGTAGAAGCTAACTGAGTGTAAGAAACTGTAACCGGAAGTAAGTACTGCTTAGCTCCACACAAACCCACTTAAACCCGTTTACAACTGCTTTAAAGTGCCTTAACCACTCTGCATCCAACTGCCTGTGTTCTGTCCAGCAACAAAATAAACAACCTCTGCAAGTCTTGAACTCAAGACCCTGTATATTACAGTCACAGTAGTTAACCACTACACCATCATAGAAGGGCATAAGATTGTGGTTTCAACAAACAAATCCTCACCATAGGAAAATCAAACTGAACATGTGAAAGGAATTTATGTACTGTGTGATGTTGTATAACCTGCTACATAACATAAATATGTGAACTGGAGTACTGCAGTAAGGCCAGATGTGAGGTGTTATTGTAATAAAGTGTTGAAGTCCCCAGGACCCCATACAGTGTATGTACACATGAATCACAGATATCAGACACATATATAACATGTAACAAATAATAAATCAACGTGAAAAGGAAAATATAATGCAAATTGAATATTAAGCAATGCTAAGCATTGCACAACTCAGCTTGCTTGGGTTAAGCAATGTGTAGGCCAGCTAACTGAATCTGCCCAGTGGTATGCCCCTTTAAACAATGCCAACATTAGGTAAGCAGGTGTGCCCATAGCTTAGCCTTTTCAAAACCATTCAATCACAGGAAAAGTGTGGGAAAACGGGTGTATTTAAACCCCACAAGTGTCAATAATTCCCATATCTGGTTGCAGCTGCCTACTGTAGGCAGAATGGCTGGAGTTGGGGAAGGCGCTCGATTTAGAGCGCAGTGCTGGGGCAACCAGGAGTCTAGATTCATGGTATGGCTCCTGATAAAACACCATGAGGAGAAACTACTGCAGGGCCAGTACCAGGCCTCTCAGTATAAGGTGGAGGCCTGGGACAGTCTCTCCCGTGACCTCACCAGTGCCACTGGTATCCCCCAGACTGGTGACCAGATCAGGCATCACCATGCTGACCTGAAGAGGTGGAGGGGTGATCTCCTGGAACAATGGATCAAAGAAGCAAAACAGATGGCAGATGCCCCAACACTGAGTAAGTACCCAGTCTACTACGTAGATAATGATTGCCTAGCTTGTGTATACTATGGATAGGTAATGGCTAAATATCACTGTATTTCTCTGATAGCTGCAGATGAGCAGGCTGCGAACCAGCAAGCCCATGCTGCTAGGCTGCAAAGGCTGCATCCTGAGGCAGGTTAGTAATATTCCTGCATGTACTGTCATAACAAATAAATATAACAGTTCTGGAAAGTGCTGTACCAGTATAAAAATGTATTGTGTATGGGATGTTCTGAATAAACCAGACAATGTGGCAGGAAGACTGTCATATAGGTTGCATGGAAATAAAGGTGTAATATCGTGTGAATAAAAGTATAATCCTTGGCGTGCTTGTGTACATCCTGCTTACAAATATTGTTGTAGTGCTGCATTCTATAAATTGTACTGTTTTATTAAGCAGTGTTACCCACACCATTGAATGCAGGTAAAATGTGTAAGAAGGTCAGTATAACAATGTTGGAAGTCCCAAAAGGTCAGTCATGTAGAACAACTGAGGGAGACTTAGAAAGAAACCACTGAAATGCTTTACACCAATTCCCTGATAGTACAGTGTACTGTGATGTCAACTGTAATATTTTTACCACACAGACGGGGTTTGAATCCCGGGAGTGGTAGTAAGTTGTAGGCATAATCATACCCCACAACTGTACAGAGTTTGTGAGAATGTTCAGATAGAAAGCTGTATTCATAATTACACCCAACAACTCTACAGACTTTGCTAGAATGTTCAGATAGTACACTGTAAGCATATTCATAACCAACAACTGCACAGACTGTGGCAGAATGTTCAGGTAGTAAGCTGTATGCATAGTCATACCCCTCAACTGTTCTGATCTGTACAGCAAGTCCAGATAAATGGCCCAGATCTGCTGCCCAGTAACTTGTTCCCCTGATATATCAGTGTGATGATCCAAGAAATGTAGTCAGCTTACACTGACATATAATGGATAGTCAGACCTGAACATAAAAAGAGAATGTATATGGAAACAAACCTGTCACTATAGCATCTCACCCAAATTGTATGACAGCAATTCTCAATATATGCCACATTAACACCTGCATCCTGTCACGCCTTGACCAGAGTGTGTGCAATAACAGATTATTAGGTATGTGTATACCAGCAACATGGAATCCGGGAGTATGTGTAGAATGTGTCAGGTAGTGTTAACAAAGATTTTCTCCACAGCTATAACATGTAAGAGGTGTAGACTGTAGCTACAATACAGGTCACATATATACTTGTCTACAAGCATGGAATCTGGGAGTATGTGTAGAAATTGTCAGGTAGTGTTAACAATGATTTTCTCAAGAGGTGTAAGGGATTCTTATCAGAAGACCAAAGACGCATTTTTTCGAATGCGTCTTGGTCAAACTTCAAATGTCGAACATGCAAAATGACGAAGCGGCATATAAGAGAATTCTTTCCCTGGGAAAGAAGTCGCTTGGCCGCTTCCGTCACTTTGCCGTTTTCAGCACAGTAGTGTGATCTCGGAGTTGGTATATTTAAGTAGGGGGTGTGGGGGGCACAGCCTCCCATGTTGGGGGGTACAGGTGTGGGGGTGAAGCTCCCCACGTTGTGTAATGTTTGAATGTGTTTTTTTTTTTGGGAACAGCGATTTTGTTTCCCTGGGAAAAAAGCACTGTTCTGGTAGTTTGATGTGTTGTGAATTCGAGCTTTTGAGTTCGATATAACAACATTCAATTATTTGTTGTTATAATATAGATCCAGGTATAACAGGTAAGAGATGTAGACTATACGTAAGACACAGTCCACGCATATACTAATCTACAAACATACCATTGTACAAAGTAAAGACATTGGGTAGTTTAATAAAACATGTAAGGGACAGATCTGACTAAGAAAATTGTGAAAACTGCAGGGATATATTAGTTGTTAATTGACCTCTCTCTCTCTCACCCCCTCCATATGTGCAACAATAACTTTATTACAAACCTCAATGGGTATGTGTACACTCCAAACTTTTGTTGGGACATATGTCCTATTGGTTTATAAATATTCACATTTGGTTCTATGCATGTGCCAAGTTAAAATACTCACATATTGGTGGCCTGTTGCCATCAATGAACCCTGCATGCTGTTGTAATGGCCACTGTTGTGCCATATATGCATGTGTTCTGCTTGATCTGCAACTGTTGTAAACCGGTGTCTTGGGTTAATGGGAATACCTATGCATGCTGTTATAACTAATCCTGAATGCTGTTGACTATGACTAACTGATATCTTTTTTAAACCTGCAACACTATAGCTCATATGGGAAGGCTGGTCCCAGTGGACCCACCTGTTCCACCTCTGTTGGCCATGGCACCGGGCACCGGCACATCTGGGGCCCAGCCTAGGACCTCCTCCTCCATTGGCCCTGCACCATCTTCAGGTGGAACTGCTGCGGGGGATGGAGCTTGGCCCCCACTGGGAGCAGGGGCGGAGAAGTATCTGTCACCCACCATCAGGTCCAGGCTGTGGTGCATAGGGAACTCGGCAGGGAGTTTTGAGACCAGCTATGCTAGCTTGAGGGCCACATGGTGCAATTAAGAGGGTGAGCCTGCCCCTCCTAACCAGGCCCCAACACAGCCACCTTTGGGGCCATGAAGGTGCAGTCGTGACTGCCCATGGGTGGGGACTTCAGTCCCACTGTTTCCATTTGGGGGTTCATGGGCTTGCGACTTCCAAACACCCCTGCCCGTCCAAGGTGTTTACCCCCCACATAGGTTCATAGGTAGGTACTAGGCTATCAGCCCAAGGGCCTACGTAAGCCTAGCCAGCAAGGTACCATAGCTTACGCCACCCAAGAAAGTTATTTTCCTGTGCCACTGTCCAGCAGAGACACAGAAGTGATCCCCGGGGTATATTTCCTATTTCCCATCCACTCATCAAGATTTTTCTTGAAGAGTGCTAATGAAGAACTTTGCTTGACATAGATGGGTAGCTTGTTTCAGAATATAGGAAGTCTCTGAGACAGGAATCTATCCCTCCAGCGTGTCCTGTTTATTGTGGTGACAAGGTTTAGGTCCATAGAGTGTGTAGCTTGGAGGGATTGGGATTTCTTTAGGTGTAGCATGTCCAACAGCTCTGGGTTTGACATAGCTTTATATGTTAGGCAGAGATCACCTCGGAGTAGGTGATATGCGACAGAATAAAGCAGGAGTTTTTTCAGGTGGTCAGTGTAAGGCATTTGTTTGAGGCCAGTAATCCTCTTTGTGAGGTACTTCTGTGGCCTTTCCAGCTGCTGCAGATGTCTAGTGAGGTACATTCCAAAAGGGGCATTGTACTCTATAATGGGTCTAATAAGTGACGAGTAGAGGGGAACAATGACCTCTTTTTTCCTGGATGAGAACCCTTTTATGATGAGGTGTGTCACATAGAAGGACTTCCTGACTACTGTGGTGATGTGACTATCAAAGGAGAGACTACTGTCCACCTGGGTCCCGAGGTCTCTTATCATGCATTCAGTGTTAAGTAGATTGCTGCCTATGTGGTAGTTCATGGGTACAGAGTTTTTACCAAAGGGGATGACACTGCACTTTTTGGCATTGAGCTTGAAGCCATGGCTCTGACACCAGGCATCCGTCTCAGTGAGGCCCTTCTGTAGGATGTCCACATCATTTGGGGACTTGACTATGGCTCCTAGTTTGCAGTCATCTGCAGACTTCATCAGCCAGAGGCCTTCTGTGTTAGCCTGTACTTCAGAGAAGTAGATACCAAACAGGAGAGGTCCCAGGACGGAACCCTGTGGCACTCTACTTGACACTGCCTTGAGGGCATGTGTCATATACTGCCCCTGTATGCATCTTGTTTGTCTTGTCTGTTACCTATCCCAACCTACCTCCCCAGAAATACCTACTACCCATCCCCAACATCCCACTCTCACCTGAAAAAGAAAAAAAGGCAATCTGTTCCCACAAAAAAATCTCACCCCATACATAGCTGTCCATTTCGCACACTTGTCCACTGGACACATGTAATCCAGTCTAATTGGCATCACAACTTATTATTGTTGTCCTCACCCCCACTCACGGGTTTGAGTGTCCAAATCTACCTCCAAATCCAGTGTATATGCACAGCTGTTGCTGTAGAAGAAATGGGAAGCTTTGGACCTTCCCTACACCCTTCTTACACATCCCTGGCTATTTTCCCTACTGTCTTTCCCTCTTTATGCCCCTTTTTCACCACTATCCTATCAACCCCTTTTTCTTTTCTTTTAAAGAAATTAGCATGGGGGTAAGTGGGAGTGCGCATTTTTATAGGTTCATAGGTTCATAGGCAGATACTAGGCTATCTGCCCTAGGGCATTTATAAGCCTAGCCAGAGTGTATTTGGCTTCCGCCTCCTTATTAGATTAGCCTACTGTGCCTCTGTAAAGTAGGTCACAGCAGATACCCTTTTAAGATTAGTTTACTGTGCCTCTGTCTAGCAGGGACACAGAAGAGATCCCAGGGGTGAATTTGCGATTTCCCATCCACGCGTCCAGATTTTGCTTGAAGAGGGTCAGCGAGGGGCTATGTCTAACATGAATTGGGATTCTATTCCAGAGTGAGGGGAGCCTCTGGGAAATGAATCTGTCCCTCCAGCATGTCCTATTTATTTTTGTGCTGAGGTTTAAGTCCCTGGAGCGTGTAACTCTAAGGGACTTGGATTTTTTGAGGTGGAGCATGTCCATTAATTTTGGGTTTGACATGGCTTTGTACGTCAGGCATAGATCGCCTCTGAGTAGGCGGTAAGCAATTGAGTAGAGCTGGAGTTTCTTTAGTCAAGCTGCATAAGACATCTGTTTGTAGCCCATGATCCTCTTGGTGAGGTACTTTTGGGGTCTCTCCAGTTGCTGCAGGTGTCGGGTAAGGTACATCCCAAAAGGGGCATTGTATTCAATTATGGGCCTGATGAGTGACGAGTAGAGGGGCACAATGACCTCTCTTGATCTAGATGCGAACCCTTCATGATAAGGTGGGCTATATAGAAGGTCTTTCTCACCACTTTGGCAACGTGATTATCAAAGGAGAGATTACTATCTACGTTGGTTCCCAAATCTCTAATTACTTCTTCTGTACTTAATGGATTACCACCTATGTGGTAATTTGTGGGCACCGTGTTTTTCCCAAAGGGGATGACTATGCACTTTTTAGCATTTAGCTTGAGGCCGTGGCTCTGGCACCAAGCATCCATCTCTGTGAGACTCTTTTGGAGGATGGTTGTGTCAGCTGGAGATTCGATTATGGCCCCCAGTTTGCTGTCATCTGCGAACTTTGTCAGCCATAATCCCGCTGTGTTAGTCTGAACCTCAGAGAAGTATATCCCGAACAAGAGAGGTCCCAGATCTGAGCCCTGTGGGATGCCACTTGTAACTGGTTTGGATTCAGACATGGCACCTGCGATTCTGACCATGTGGGTTCTATCTCTGAGCCAGTTTGCAACCCATCTTGTGATATAGGGGTTGATATTTAATCTGGTAAGCTTATTTATGATGCCCGAGTGGGGTATTGTGTCAAAGGCTTTTGCGAGGTCCAGGTAGGCTGTGTGGACTACCTTGCCCTCATCTATGGTTTTGGTAACTGTTTCAAAGAAATCAACTAGGTTTAAGAGGCAAGATCTGCCCTTAACAAAGCTGAATTGGGTAGGGGCCAATGTCTGGAGGCTCCCAATGTCTTTGTTTATGAGTTCCATGATAATACGCTCCATAGCTTTACAGACCAGACTAATCAGGCTTATAGGGTGATAGTTCCCTGGGTCCGTTGTAGCACCACCTTTGTGGAGTGGGACCACTGTAGCTGTACGCCATTCTTTGGGTACATATCCTGTAGTAAGGCTAAGTTTGAGCAGTGACTTAATGTGAGGGCTCTGTTCTTCTTGGAGCTCGTGTAAGACACAGCATGGGACACCATCCAGTCCCATAGATGCTGTGTTTTTTGGTTTGGAGAGGGCAGCTTTCACCTGTGCATCTGTGATGTCAGGGAGGTTACATTCAGTTGGGATAGGCATTTGCTCCTTTGGGCTGGAAGGGGGGGAGTTTGCGTTGGCTATGTCTGTAGGTTCGGTATATTTTGTACCGTTATGCAATAATTCAGAGCATATCTGGGAGTTTCCACCCATATTCCTGACATAACTAAAGAAGGCTTTGTGATTATCTTTAGTGTCTATGGCAATTTTTCTTTCGAAACTGGCCTTTGATGATTTTATGAGGGATCGAAGTTTCTTGCTAATACTGATCAGAGATGCCTTCCCTTTTTGGGATTTTCCTCTGTCATGTAGTAGCTTCCTCCTTCTGTTGTATAGCTTATTTATGGCCGTGTTCCATCAGACCGGTCTCCTGTTTTTGGAGGAGTGAGTCTTGGTTTTATTTGGGATAGCACGATCCATGCATTCCTGCAGGTACTCAGAATGCATTTGTAAAGGATTCTGCGGATTGGGCTGTATTATCCTCTGGCCCGGGGGCTTTGAAGGATTCCACCTCAGTCTTGAGAAGTGCAAAGTTGGCTTTTGAGAAATTCTTTACAGTGATTTCCTTGGCTGGGGGTGGGGACGGGATATGGATGTCCAGGGAAATTTGTTTATGGTCTGATCTTACCAATGAGGCTTTTACCTCTGGTGTGGAACATAGAGTCCCCATGTTGGTGATGACCCCGTCCAATATGTTGTTCCCTCTTGTGGGAGTGGTGACCAGTTGTTCCATTGCATTAGAGTTTATAAATTCAAGGAACCGTTGGGCAAGGGTGTTTTGGCTTGAGTAGTTTTCCCAGTCAATGTTTGGGTAGTTGAAGCCACCGAATAACATAGTGTTTGGAGAGACCTTCATATTCTCCAGTGTTCTCAGGAATGCCAAGTGGGGTTCCTGTAATAGGGAGGGTGTTCTGTAGCAGGCTACAAACTGAAAGGCAGTTTTGCCTGCTGTTAGTTGCACATGGATGGTTTCCGATGCTTCGTGCAGTGCCACTAACCTGGAGGTGTAGGTATCTTTGATGAATATAGATACTCCCCCTCCTTTTGTGCTTCGGTCCCAGTTTTGGGGCCGAAACGCATGGTATGAGTTATAACCTGGTAGTGCTGGGGTGCTCTCAGGAGCCTTGAACCAGGTTTATGTTACTGCACAGACATCGATTTTCTCCATACCGAGGAAAGCCTTGACTGCGTGCATCTTGAGGTTTAAACTTCTGGCATTGAGTAGCATTACATTTAGTTTTTTTATCCTTGGGTTGTCTATGGACATGGGTTTGTCCTTTGAGCCTCGCCTAAAAAGGCACTATGGGGCTGGCAAGAGCCTTGGACAGTATACGAAAGCCTAAGGGTGACAGGTGCAAGCCGTCCCTAGTGAAGCAACGTGGCTTGTTGAGCATGTCATCCCAGGCTGACAGACACTGGATCCCCTTTGAATGACACCAATACTTTAGCCAATTGTTGAAACTGATCATTTTGTCTTTATACTGTGGCATCATTCTTGGTGAGGGCAAGATGCTACTCAAGGTCAGGCTCATACCAGCCTGGGCTACATGGTCAGAGAGCTCCTCTATGTCTCTTTTCATGTAGTCCAGGGAGGTACGTCTCAGGTCATTCACACCAGCATGGACAATGACGGAGTCATACTTGTACTTGCTTTGGAGTGACCTGAGTGCTTGCATTATGTGGTAGATCCTGGCACCCGACAGGCAGCTTACAGTGACCTTCTCCTTGTTCAGTCTGGTGAGCGGGACGTCAGTGTGCCGGACAATAGAGTCCCCTATAACAACTGTATTTGGTGTGTCGTTTGGCCTTAAGGGCTGTGACTGTGAGGCACACTGATTTTGTGAGATATGTGATTCGTGGGTATTGTTGAGGGGTGGCTGTTGCTTGGATATCTGCTTAGGAGGTCTTTGCTGTTTAGGCAGATTTTTATTTAGAGCCTCCAAGTATGTTTTTGTGTGTTTATGTGTTGGGTATGCAGATGCAATAGGTCTGTTTGAGACTGGATTTGTGGTGCGGGTGGTTACCTTTTCCTCCTGACTGACTGTGCCAGTCTTGGGTTGAGAGAGCTCTGCCTCCAGTTTGGCTGTGTAACTGCATCTCTCACATGTATTATAATTTGCTGGAAGGAGGAGAGGGTTGTCTGTGTACATAAGGCAATTGTAACATTGCCTCAAAATTCCCAGATTCACCAGCTGGACTGGAGAGTAACCTTGAAACTGACCCTTGGACATACCAGATTAGTATAGAGAACTGTTTTTTACTGATCAGATGAGGGAAGGGAATTGATTTTTCACTTGATCAGGAAGGACCAATTGGGAGCCTAATACTTATGAGAAGTCAAGGAGGGTGTAGTGCTTTAGTTAGTTAGTGTTTCCTTATAAGAGCTGAGCAAGTACAGGGCTTTAGAACGAGAATAGAGTGATTACTTTGAGAGTTTGAACAGTTCTAAGGGAAAAAGTGAAGAGCGGACTTTGTGGAGCCTGGAATAGTTTAAACCTGTTTAGGCGGTGCTGCCCAACGCTGCTCAGTGCGCAAAAACGCGCAAAAAGAGAGTTGTAGGGTTTTTAGAGAGAGAGATCAAGGAGTTTGGAATTGACCCAAAATGGCCAATAAAACTACAGCTTCTAGGCAGTAACCACTCCTCCAGGGACAGGCAGGCTGTTCAGTGTTAACCACTCCCACTGGTGAACACAGAGACTTCCCTTTAGCCCAAGCAAGCACTGGCCTTCTAGAAACTTCCAAACAGTTCAGAACAGCAAATCTGTAACTGAACTTTCTTAACTTTCAGAAAGTGGGGAAAAAAGCAAGATTTTATTTGTTTTTTTTTTCTTTTTGCAGCAGTAAATGGGTTTAAGCCTGTTTGCTTGGGGATAAACAATGCCTACACTGGTTAAGCAATGTAGAAGCTTACTGAGTGTAAGAAACTGTAACTGGAAGTTAGCAGTGCTTACCTCCATGCAAACCAATACAAACCCGCGTACAACTGCTTTAAAGTGCCTTAATTACTCTGTATCCAACGTCCTATGTTCTGCCCAGCAACAAAATAAACAGCCTCTGCAAGGCTCAAACCCAGGACCATGCACACCATACACAAAGTGATTTACCACTAAGTCATGCCAAATATAAACAAGCCTTATGTTTTCAGAAACATATCATCCAGTCCAGTCATGCAACAGTACAGAGAGTATAAACCAACATCTAGATGTATGTGCCTGTGCAAATATATTACTATCTACACCGGTGCTGTAGACTGTGGGAAAAAAACAGAGGGGAAGGTGTTTGCTTAGTTTATAGTAGTGGTCTGGGCTGGGCTGATCTGCTGACTGTGTAATTGGCTGATTCTGATGCATTTCACCTGCCAGCTAAGCTAATTCTCCTTGATTACCTTCCTACTGCTGTTTTCCCTTCCCATTGCCTCCCTGTATAAGCCTGTGTGAGTGCTGCACAAACGGAGTGCTCAAATGTGCACACTGCTGTTATTTCCTGATTTAACTTCTTTTTTCTTCCTATAAAACCCGATACATGACATGCACACCCGCTTAGGCTTTGTAAAGAGTGCTAGGCAGGTTTAGACACACTCCCTAGGTTAGCTGTGCTAAGCTAGGAGCAAACCAAGCCACAGGGCTCCAATCCACTTACAGTATGCCTGACAAACATCCCCATGATGTCACCTACCTCCTAGGCCTACACCAAGCTATTCCTACTCTTACACTGTTGGGACGTGCCTCACATGCTAGGGAAAACTGGGATTCACTACCCTTCCATTCATTTGGATAGGATTGCCTGCTAATGCACAGTTACATGTCTCACACCGAGCCTCCCCCCTTAACAACCACTACTCACTGGCCAGGTTGTCTTCTGCCACCCATTGACTTGCATGGCAGAATACTGATTTTAGTTAGAATACTTATTTTAGGTTTATTTTATTATTTTCCCCCGATCCCATTTGCTCGCCGCTGCCCTACGCTTAAACAGCCGAGATCAGTTAAAAAAAAAATGTTTTTTTTTTTATTTTTTGTTTTGTTTGCAATGCCAATGGCCTTATACTTGGCCATTGGCATGCTTACTACTTGATATGCAGCCTTTATTTGGAGCTGTCATAGCTCCGTTTTGGATTTTGCAGAAATGTACTCGGTTACTAACCAAGTACATTTCTGCAGATAGCACTAGTCTTGCACGGGATGTTGCAAGATTCCTGGATTGCAAAATCACCTCATTTGCATGGATTTCACCTGCAAATGGGGTGATTTGCATACCAGGGCTTAATCTGTGCAAGATTAGTGCAGGAGCGCTTGTGCACACCCCTGCAGGCTGTTCCTGGATCGCACGGCAGACATATTGCCTGCTTGAGTTCCAGCACTGATCTTGCACTCTGTGCAAGCTTTTGAGAATCCGGGGAATAATTTGATTCTGTCAAAAGGGTTAGGCTCCACCCATTGGAAGTTACAGGGCAAACTTCCTGAGTTCCATTGGAGTGAATGAGTTAAAAAATACAAATGTTCCATCAAAATCACTGCATCTTTTCTACTGTTAAATACTTGTCATAACCCTTTCTAGTTCATCTTTTTAGCATAACTGCACTGTTTTCTGCATTTTGCACTGAACTCATGTTAATGTCTCTCCTGTGACATCTACTACTACTTACTGTGATATCTGAGAGAAGAGATCTGTGAACACACATATATACACATCCATACCAATACCCCCAACACACACACATGCATACATGCACACACGCACATACAATACACACACACGCACGCACACACACACATACACACACACACATACGCACGCATGCAAGCACACACACTCACACACGCAAACATACCTCTCAAATGTCACTGATTTTCAGACATGTGCCGGATTTTGACTAGGCTTTTTCACTCTTAATCCCTCCTAAAAACTAAAACTGGTGAATTTTAGAGAAAAGGTGGTGAATTACACTTAAATAATAACAATAATTAGACTTGTACACATCTTTTACTTCTGAAAATGTATATTAATTCACAGTTTCCTATTCAGTCAATCCCCCGGATTTACCAAACTTCTGTGCAGGACTAGCCTAGGCCTGCAAGGAAGCGGCTGCTTAAAAGCAGGATGGCAGTGCACCATGCATATTAATGAAGGTGTGCTGCCCGAGTCCCCAGGCTTACATGGAGCATGTACGAGTGCAGGGGGCATATCTGAAAGCAGATCCCTCAGAATAGACTTGCCCCTGCAATGTTGAACAGCAGAAAGTGGAACTAAATGAGCGATACCGCTCATAGGTGTCCACATATCCCCACCAACAGTCCCCCATGTGTACAACAGCAACGGGATATAAAAATCAAAAGAAGAAACCCCCGTATTGGTGTCTAAAGCACCGAGCAACCATAGGTGTGCGGGTGTGCCCATTACTTAGCCACGGTGAAAGCAGCCTAAAAGGCTGAAGAGGATAAAAAGGACAATATATGCAAATGAAGCATATCAGCAATAGTGTAGTGGACAGAGCATTCGCCTAACAAGCAGGCATTCCCAGTTCGAGCACAGCACAGTCTATTTTACATGGCAAAGCATGGTTTAAGCAACATTTGTAATGCAAAACCCACTAAATAACACACATTTTTATGAACACGAGTATTGCAGGAAATGCACATGTGAAGAGTCAGTATCATAATGAATAAGGCAGCATTAAGCAGGTGTAAGCACAGATAAGCAGTAGTAAGCATATGTAAGCACCAGTAAGTGTGTGCAAGTGTTTTTGCATGGGGTTAAGCACTGCCGACACAGATTAAGCAAAGGAGAAGCTAACTGGATGTAAGACACTGTGACTGGAAGTTAACAGTGCTTACCTCTGTGCAAACCTGCTTACAACCGCTTTAAAATGCCTTAGGCACACCATATCCAATGGCCAGTGTTCTGCCCAGCAACAAAATAAAAAACAGCTCCTGCAAGGACAGAATCCAGGACC